>NW_021319579.1:2002848-2093085 GCF_001605985.2 Dendrobium catenatum
ACCACATATCAATGGCCTTGGGAGACCCTAGGTTTTGCCTAAGTTTAACGGTATACCTTCCCCGGGTTGTCCAAGCGCTCCAATCCAAGTCTCAAAGCATTGTCCAAGCTTCCTTGAATGCTCCAAGCTGCTGTCCAAGGTTTTCCCAAGGGGGAAAACTGCTGTCCCAACGTTCCGAACAGGGAATTTTACTGTTTGGGGTCTCCCGGAGGTCGTCGTTTGCTGCACAAAGCTTCCCAACAGCAGATTTTGCTGTTTGGAAGCCTCCGGAGGTTGCGTGGCTGCTGTCCAAGCCTTCCCCAAGGAAGAAGGCTGCTGTCCGAGCCCTTCCGGATGACGTCGCTGCTGTCCAAACTGCTCCGGACAGCAGATTGCTGTCCAAGAACACCCCAAACAGCAGTTTACACTGTTTCGAGGTTGCCGGAGATGATTTGGAGTTAGGGAGAAGCCTTACACTTCTTCCTAAGGACCAAATGAAAGAACTACAGCAGTTCTTGTTCCAGATTTTGTGATAGGAAGAGGATAACAGCGACAACGAGAGGGAAATGGCTGACTTTGAAGGCTTGGCGTCTGAACAAGGTCGACGGCTTGAAAGGACGCGTCACACTGCGAGAGAAGGCAGCAAGAGGGTCGGACAAAGCTGCTAGGGCCGCTCCTCCCATTCTTCCTCCAGGAGACAGCAAGCAAAGGGGCGGAATCCCCCCCTTTCTCTCTTCGGCTGGGTGCGACCAAGCAAGAGAGCCGAGCGGCTCTCTCTTTCCTCCTCTCTCTTTCGCTGTCTGGGACGGAACAAATGGGGGAGCCGAATGCTCCCCCCCTCCCGATCTCTCCCTCTTTCTCTGGCTCTGGGTCGGGGCGAAAAACACAAGGGGAGCTCAATCTGCTCCCCTCTCTCCCTTTACGTGCTCTTAGAGGCGCACAAAGCACCGCCCAAATGGGCCAATCCCTCTTCTCACACGTGGAATGAGTATTTAGGGCAAGATTTCATGTAAAATCTCAACCCTTGATTTGGGGATTTGATTTGAAATTTTGATTTAGCCCCAATTGATAAATTAGGGCTGAAAATTGAGCCCAAATTGGACTCGACTCAAACCGATTTGAGTCGGTTTGGGTCCGATCAAGCTAATTTCATGAAATTAAACTTGAATCGGCGCCGAAATGCGTCGAATTGGGCTCGACGATGCTCGACGGGATTCGATTGGATTTGAATTGGATTGATTTAATTTAAATTAAATTAAATTTGATTTAATTTAATTAAATTGAGGCTCAATTTGGATCAATTTTGCCTCGACGATGGTCGATTGAGTTGATCGAACGCGATCGAGCCTTGTCGGGCTCGATTGGGGTTGAGTCGATGCGAAAATATTCGTCAACACGGCTGTCTAGGTTTGAACCCGTATACAATTGCAGAAGGACTTAGGCTCATTGTTCAGTTAATATAATTATTATAAGCAAACTCAGCAATGGGCAGAATGGAATCCCAATCCTTAATGTGCTCACCAACCAAAGACCGCAACAGGTTAACCAAACTACGATTAACTATCTCGGTCTGACCATCCGTCTGTGGATGAAATGCAGTGAAAAATTACAATTTAGTGCCTATTTTCATCCACAGGGTTTTCCAAAAATAGCTAGTTAATTTCACATCCCGATCCGATACAATAGTTTTGGGTAAACCATGTAAACGGACGATCTCATTGAAATATAACTTTGCAATGTGAGAGGCGTCGGATGTTTTGGAGCAAGGAAGAAAATGACCATTTTGGAGAACCGATCAACTACAACACAAATGGCGTCATTCCTAAGGAGTGTCTTGGGTAGGCCTAAGATAAAATCCATGCTAACATCCTGCCAAGGACAACTAGGGACAGGCAGAGGGGTGTACAGACTCGTGTTTTTCTTACATTGCTTGGCCAATTGGCAGTTGTGACACCAATTGACTATACGACCGACATCTCTTTTCAGGCTGGGACAATAGAAGCGATACTCCACTGATTCGATAGTTTTGTCCAGACCGAAGTGCCCAGAGAGGCCTCTAGCGTAGAGTTCCCAGACAAGAAATTCCCTAAGGGGGTGCTAGGGATACAAAGCCTTTGGGCTTTGAAAATATAACCATCCTCCAATAGAAAATCGTCCATAATGCACGTGCTGCCTGTGGACAAGAGAGAGTAGGTCTCCTTGAAGTCGGGGCATTTCAAATAGTCCCTCTTTATTTGGTCAAATCCCACGACTTCTGCTCTCATCTCAGTAGTAGTCATCATACGACGACTGAGAGTATCGACAACTTTATTTTCAACTCTCGCCTTATGTCTAAGGGTATAAGTGTACTCTTGAAGGAACTCGACCCATCGATCGTGGCGTGCATTTAATTTCTTTTGGGAGTTGATATAACGCAGAGCTTCGTGATCCGAGAAAATGACAAACTCTTGCGGGACCAAGTAGTGTCGCCAATAATGAAGAGATTGGATCACAGCGTAAAACTCTTTGTTATACGTGGAATAACGCTGCCAAATATCATTAAGTTTTTCACTAAAATAGGCTATTGGGTGACCTTCCTGGGAGAGGACTCCAATTCTGACCCCTGAAGCGTCGCAAGTCACTTTGAAGACTTTGGAGAAATCAGGAAGTCTCATCACTAAAGCTTCCACCATCTTTTGCTGAATCTCATCAAAAGCTCTGGTGGCCGTCGGGGTCCAGTGAAAATCACCCTTTTTAAGCAATCAGTGATAGGAGATACGATAGTGCTAAAATTTCAAATAAATCTCCTATAGAAGGTGGCTAATCCGTGGAAGCTGCGGACTTCCCGGATGTTCTGAGGGACAGACCATTCAACTATGACCCTCACCTTCTCGGGGTCTTCAGAAACCCCTTGGGGTGAAACAATGAAGCCCAAAAAGATGACGCGATCTACAAGTAAGGTACATTTCTTAATATTGACATAAAGCTGCTCCTTCCTTAAGACCTCATAAACTTGCATTAAGTGGTCCAAGTGCTGGCTAATCAACTGACTGTAAATAAGAATGTTGTCAAAGTAAGCAACGACAAACTTTCCCATAAACGGGCGCAACACTTCAGTATCCTCATGAAGGTACTCGGGGCATTACTTAACCCATAAGGCATGACTAACCACTCGTAGAGATCATCCTTGGTCTTGAAGGCAGTTTTCCACTCATCTCTGAGTCAAATCCAAGTCGGTGGTACCCACTCTTGAGATCAATTTTGGAGAATAGTGTGGCACCCGTCATCAAATCGAGCATATCATCCAGCCTCGGAATGGGGAAGCGATATTTGATAGTGATATTGTTAATAGCACGGCTATCAACACACATTCTCTAAGATCCGTCCTTCTTCAGTGTAAGAAGGGTCGGCATTGCGCATGGAGTAAGACTCTCCTTAATGAAACCTCGCCGCAGTAACTCATCGACCTGCTTCTTGAGCTCGGCATGTTCCGTGGGGGGTTCATGCGATTGTGTAGAAGGTTCGGGAGAGGCTTCAGGGCGAAGTCTATAGCATGCTGAATGTCTCTAAGTGGAGGTAACTGATCTGGGAATCATCGAGAAAGACATTAACATACTGTCCCAAAATGGGTTGGACTTCTTGAGGAATAGGTTCGACAGAATCGGCGGGAATCTCACGACCCACTAAGGCGTATAGAGGTGCTGGAAGAAATATCATATATGCAGCTACCACTATCCACGATGACCTTACAGTTCTTGTCTTTGATTTTGGTGTATGTGTGGAAAATCGCGGTCCTACACTAGTCATCCGTGGGTGTTGGGTGTGATAGAGCACATCTCACCACGCCGATGGGAGAGGTATCCAATTTCTGAAGACAATGAAGGACCGTAGTGTCGTCATCCTCCTCGAAGTACTCGCCTTTATCCTCCACTTGGTTGATTTGATCAACCTCAGGCTCGAGATCGACCTCAATAATCTCCTCGATGACTGCGACTTTATAGGGACTGAAGCACTGAGAAGCGATATACCCATACCCCTGGTATCGAAAGCACTTGGTCCCGGGACTGGACCGAGGGGTATCCAGGGTGGAAGATTTATTCCTAAAATTAGATCGAGGTGCAAGAGGACCCGTGGGTGGTCGAGTCGTGCTCCCAAAAGTGGGTCAGGCCGCAGAAGTGTGAGTGGAACTACCAAACGGTCTGTAGGAGGGCCTAGAGACATGTGAATGGCTCGGGTGCTGTGAACGAGTCTCCTCTAAATCAAGCACTAGGTTGTAGGCATTCTCCAGTGTAGTGACGTTCCGGGCAAACAGCTCATTGCGAAGATCCTCTCGCAACCCGGTTCGAAACATAGACAAGATTTGCAGGGGGTGGTAGAAGTCTCCCCCTTGCAGCGAATCAGGAAGTCATCGAAGGAGGCGATGTACTCCTTAATTGGTTTATTGCCTTGAGTCAGTCTATTCCACCTATCCAATAGTTGAGGGAAGTACGAGGGAGGCAAGTACTTCTGCTTAAGTTCCCACTTCATGGATGGCCAATCGGTAATGGGGTAATCGTTCCTAGCTTCCCTAAGGCTCTCTAAGTTGGCCCAAAACTAGTTCGCCCTACCCGCGAGTTTCATCTTCGCAAAACTGACATTCCTAGCCTTGGAGATATTATACCACTTAAAGAAACTGTCCATACCTTTAACCGAGTCCAGGAAGAGCTGGGGATCGAGAGTGCCATCAAAGGTAGGAGCGTCAACTTTAATATTCTTCACGAGTGACATATCAGGATCATGACGAGGGTCATGTCCATAGTGAGGAGCTTGATGATTGGCACGATGTTGCCTCTCATTCGGGTAGGTGTCAACCCCATACATAGAAGGTGGTCTAAATGGGGTGTAGGAAGTAGGATGCTCTCTGGCTCGCTCAAGTGTGTCAAATCGCTCAGTGGTGTTCCTACGAAGCTTAGCTAGGTCGGCTTTGTTCTCTTTGAGTTGCTGGCTAATATTGTTCATTTGGCCTACCAACAAGTCTAAAGTCCTTACTAGTTGTTCTGGATCCATGGTTAGACATTATGGGTCACTTGGGGGTGAAACTAAGTGGTGGACAACACCCAAACACAAGGATAAACTCTCTAGAATGACACTAAATGGTGCAGGAAATGTTTGGACAGCAACTACAATAAAGGGCAAAGTGTCTTTAGGCAACTAGGGAAGTTGTTATAATAAGGGCAGCACCTAAATACCTAAGAAACAAGCCTTAATGCTCACTAAATGAGTGCAAAATTTTCTGGACAGCAATCATAAACGAAGATTAAAATGTTTTTAAAGATGTTATGCTTACGGAATTAACTAAGCATGATTACAAAAACCCTTAGGATGATTTCTAACATGAAAATCTTAAGCTAGTAATGCTCTGATACCGGATGATGTAGGACTACAATGCTTGCAATGGTTTTATTAAGAGCTTACACAACTTATTGACTAGAGAGATAACAACTAGAACTATTAGCAAATAAAACGATGAATCAAAATATAAGAGCGCCCACTTTCATTTAGGCTAAGTTGCATGTAAAGAGATTTTAATCAACAAAATATCATAGAAAAAACAGTATCATAAAAAGTAGTAGCTTTCAATAAAAATCTCTAGTTTAACAATAAGATTAGAAGCAAGTGAATGCACTCAAACCCTACGTTTACTAAGCTTAGCAGAATTGGGCAAACGCGACCTTCATGACTACAATCAAATCACAAGAAAGGATTAGACTTAAGAAATACAAGAAAAGGAAAATTAGAAAACCTTCGTCAAGGATCGGTTGCAATCCTCCACTCGACGATCTCTAGTTGCTCTTCAATAGCTTCAACCAAAGTGCCCAAGATGTGTTCTATGTAGTCTTCAACCGTGTGATCGATCCTCGGGTTGACGTCGAAGAGGTTGAATGGATAATATGCACGAAGCCGTGTTCGTCGTAGGCAAGTCTGTAGTCAGTGTCAAGATCGGACATTCATGAATGCTAGATAACGATTTCTTCCCAAAGATTGCTACTAACCTTGAACGCCGTTGAAGAGAAAGAAGTCTCTCTTCAACTTGAAGTGGGGATGAAGAAAAAGTGGTCGGCCAAGGGAGGAGAGCAAGGTTAAGGCTTTTAGTTCAGATTTTGGGCAAATAGATGGAGGGAAATTTAATTCAATACTTCCTAAATATTCTCTTTATTGAGAATAATTAAGGAAGAGAGAAAAGGCAAGAGGGGGGGGGGGCGGCGGCAAGGGGAGTGGGGGAGGCTTGATTTAATTCCATAAGGAGATACTCCCTTTTAGAAATAAATTAAATCAATGGGAGCGGAGCATGAAGATTTCAGCCAAGGAGGGAATAGGGGGATTTGAAATTATTTCCCAAAGTAAGATTTTGGTTTTAGGAAATATTTCCTATCCCAATCCAAAGAGGGAGGCCGGCGGCATTAATGGGGGAGGAGGGTTTTAATCAAGTGTTTAATGTTGGCTTAATTTAGGTTTGGGAATTAGGAAAGTATTTAATTAAATCCGATTTGAATTTGAAATTCAAATAGATTTAATTTAGGAACTTTCTTAAAATAACCTTGCTAATTTAGGAAAGATTTTAAATTTCAAATTGTTTGAATTTGAATTTCAAAATATTTTCAAATTATACCAACCCAAATTAGTCAAGGGAAAGAAATGGGGGAGGGGATCTAGGGCCGGTGGGTTGAGGGGTTTTGGGCATGGGGCCGGCGACTAGGTGGGGGATTATGTGGAGCTTGGTGGAGAGAAGGGGTAGGGCTTGGGGAAGGGAAAAACCGTGGGGATGATGTTGGCCGGTGGTGGTGGAAGGGGAAAGGAAGAGATACGCAATAGAACCACGAACCCGACTAGTCTAGGTTGGTGGGTGATGCGCAATCTTCTCTCTCCTAGGGATCTCTCTCCGATTTCTCAAGCTCTTACAAGACTCATGCAAGTGGAAGAAATATTTTTAATCAATCATTCATTAACCTTTTGAGTCATTGTATTTTTGATTTGTTTTATGTATTTTCTTATTTATGATGTCGTATTGTATTTGCTTTATTTAGTTTCCCGTTGTACCCTTTTAGTAAGGGATGTCATATGTAAGCCCTAGGGGCATTGTCATCCTTTATGTTTGAGTCATTGTAAGAGGCTATTTATAGCCCCTTGTTCTTTTTTATAGTTGCCGTAGATCGGCGGCCACGTCTCTGATAAACCTTTCATGATCTGATGTCCCCAGGACCCCATCACAAAGTCTTGTAACAGACCCTTAGATATTCTATGCAATGAATCCATTTTGTTTTATTGAAACAAAGTTGTGTACCAATATAATGGAGGAAATGTAACCATTGCACCCAAGCATAGACTTAACTAAAATCTTAAATAGCTTTGCTACTAATTTAAAAACTATTGAAGCCAAAAACTTATTGAACACTAAATCTAAATTCGCAATAAAAAATTTAAAGGCATAGATGCTAAGTTGATTTAGAACTGCAAATGCTGGTGATCTCAACAAAATAATGTCTTGTAAAGTAAGGAACGAAGCATGGAGGCATAAACAATGTAATTGATATGTTAATAGCACTTCAATGAAAATATTGAACTTCCCATAGACTTTTTCTATGCATTTCAAAGAAGGCTAGCCTTTTTCACTAAAATAAATGCTCTAAATTATTTTCCATTAGTATTTCAAGAATTCAAGTTCTGTGTGCTGCAGAATAAAAAGTTTAAATGGTGTAACATCAGTACATCTTATTATACAAACACCATATACTATGATAACTAAAAATATTTTCCTCCAAAGGAACTCTAACTAGACACAAGAAGTAAGAAAGTAAAATAGAACTTACCTATTAGCTTGCTTCTCCTCAAGCTCTCTAGTCCTAAATATTATTTTCACCCCCTGCATAAAACAGAGCTCAAGAAATTTAAACAACAATCTTTGCCCAAAGAAGAAAACTAAAACAATTATGAAAGCTTAAGCACATAATTACTTAGAGTACTCATATGTCTCCCGGTACAGCCTAATGAAAAAGAAGAATCTTACAGGAATAGATTCTAAAACTGCCGAAGCACTAGGCTTTGCAGCTCTTCCTTCTACAAACAGAAGGAAGTTTGTTACTCCAATTATTTTATGGTAAAACAACCATGGCAAGATCTGCTCCAGACCAGCTGAAGTGCTTGATGTGATACATATCTGCATTTTGCATATTAGAATATCTAAATCAGTGTCTTAGAACAAAAAATAGCTGGCCAACTACGGCATATAAATTTGATGAAGGGATAGCTCATCCAAGTGAAGAGAGGATAATACAGGTAAGGCATTCTACGACAAAGTATTAGAGAAATTGATTTTACTCATCAAAGCAAACTATAATTATGTGTGTTAACTAGTTCATTTTCAGGGAAATAATTAATCAAATCCATAATCTCTATCCAAAAATAGAAGACACCCGGGACACATGAAGTAAACACACAACAACTTGAAAATACCTAATCTGATTCTAAACTAAACGCTTAGAAAATGTTAAGTGCTCCAAAGCAGACGCCATCCAGATGAAAGGTCTTGCACTGTTGCAAGCGCATTACATTATCTTAGTCATACCTGATGCTAAAACAGCTGAAAAACAATATATATCACTGCGACAATTGATTCATTTGGTGAATGATGATCGTCAGATTAAAGTAGGAAACAGATATGACGAGATAAAATTATCGTTTTCCAATGTAGTTTCAAGCGTAACGCAAAATCCGCCTGAGTATGAAGAAATTGAAAGAAATGAATCCGCATAAAAAATTACAAGTCTGGCCCCTATTGTTTCCCGTCATCCCTACAACACACTAATTTGCAACCCCTGAATCGAATCCTGAAACTGCAGAATGAAATTCCCAATTCGATATCCTGTCGCTCCTTCACCCTTAGACCCAACAAGCACCTCTAAATAATAAGATGCGCTAACCAGAAAAGGAAGCCATACCAATGAACCATCCCAATACTCACCTTAGGCCGGGGATCAGCCTCGAAGTCTAACTTCCACCCGCGGTAATAAGGGAAAGAGGGCGAGGAGCTTCCACCGAGGATTTCACCGCAATCCGCCGCCGTCGTAGACAGCAGTGATGTCGCGAACGAAGATGAGCCGCCGACGCTGAGCGGGCTGTCACCCATGCCGGGGAAACTCCGATCCTCCGCCGCCGCCCATCTAGACGCGGGGTCGTCGAGGCCGCCGCGCCACTGGAGAATGAAAGCATAGATAGCGAGTACCATGGGGAGGACCGTAAGGACGAGTAGCAATCTCCAAACGAAGCTGCCATGGGCGTTGGCAGACGAGCCGGAGCTGCGCCAGGGGCCGTTCAGCCCCGCCATTGGGGTCAACCTCAAGGGGAAGAAATCAAGAAACCGAAAGAGAATAGAATCAAAGAACGAGGGGAGTCTACGAGGAGACAGACAACAAACGTAACGAAACAGAGAGAGAGAGAGAGAAGAGAGAGAGAGAGATCGGCTCTGTAAGATAAAACTAAACAAGGTTTTGCATCTGGTAAATCTCGATTGATTCTTGGTGCATGCGTTTCCTTTGTCATTTCACTAACACCAATGAGTATCACAGCACGAATCACGACGCATACTTGAAAGCCTGGGAAAGGTCCGCTTAGTTGAATCGGTACCGGTAGTCATTTTCCTTGAAACCTTTATTAGAGTTGGAATTTTTGCTATTGTGGTTAGGCATTCAAAATTTATTAAAGTTTTGCTTTGACTAACTTACTTTATTATTCAAAAAAATAAAAAGGCCCAAGCATAATTCAAATTTCAGAGAGGCAGATAATCTTTAAAGTATGGGTAAAAGATTCACACAATGAAAACAAAAATTTATCATGCATTGAGCAAGCACAAGCGAATGCATGAAAAATATTATAATTTGATATTTCCACACCTAATAATCACATATATTTTTTAATAATCATATTCATATTATATGGGATGTAGAACATGAGTTAGTTTGTATGAAATATCAAAAATCACTAGGATGGACAATATTAGTAGAGAGAAATACTATAGAGAGTGCAAACGGAAAAAATGTGCTATTTTTCAAAGAGAAGTGAGAGTTTAGATGTTTGATGGTTAAGATGAAAGGAAAAAAGATGATAGTATTATGATGGTGTTGTTTTATGAAGAGGAAAAGAAGAGAAAAATAATTAGGCAGAGATGAAATTGAAAGATTTATAATGGTTCTATCCGCAAGCTACATCCACTTTTGGGCAATCACAATCAAATACTCACAATATGTCTATATTAACGATACAAGAATATGTGAATAAAAGCATTACTTGTTTATGAACTTTACAAAGAGCATAAATAGATTAAAAATTTTTTGAAAGAAGATATAATATTAAAACACTTCAACCAAAGAAGAAATATAACTTTATGTGATTACATCATGTGGGAGAAAGATAAAATATCGAGTGATAAGTCTTCTATAGTAAAAGTGATGGAGACTTGTGCTGACCATTAAGAAAGGTTGTTCAATGAACCACTAGTTTAAGGGTCTCTTAAGATTGGTGGAAGTAAATAAAGAATGATTTTGATGCCTAGTAGGTAGGGCAATAAAGAATGTGTGTACTATAACATATATGAAGTTAGCTTAATGATATGGTGATCTTTTATGTACTAAGGAATTATATCTCAAATTTAGTTGTATTATTGAGATGTGATAATTTGATGAGATATAGGAATTACTTATAGCATAATTGTTTTAGTTCGAAGCTATAGACAAGAACAATGAAGAGGTGACGTGAGTTTTATGCCATCTTGAGTCTCTTATGAAAACATATGAATGTGGCGGCATTAAATGCACTGTATATGATCAAGAATGAGTTCTCAAGCTAGTGTTTTCATTAAATATGTGCGCCCTAATAGTGGTGGTGGATACTAGATCTTGCATGATTTGCCATATATAATGCTTAAAATGGGTTTGAGAATATGCAAAATGCAGCGAGGCACACAACATGAATTGGCTGAAATATTGAGAGCTCTTGAGAAATTTCTCAAGTAGACACCCAAAGCATGATAGGGTGAGATATTTCCAGACAAGACTCCCTAAAAGGGTCCTTGATAGGGTTTTCAAATTGAATCTCTTTATATGGGCACTCAATAAAGCTTTCGAAGAAAGACAAGTTAGTGGGCCCATTGGGACACATTATTTCAGTAGGCTCTGGCACCATGGCATTATTATAATGGTGGTTTTCTTTTATTATAGTTATTGTCAGTGGTTGAGATTTCATAAAAATTTCAAAGAATACTTTTTTAGTTGTATTTTCTCCCATTTTTGAAGTGCCACAAGTTTAGTATATGATTCCTCATAATTTGTTGTTCATCATCAAGATCTTAAGCTCTCAAAGGAATTTTACTCGAGCAAGCTCCTTTCTTCAATTATTGGCATATATGAAATGCTGTAAAGTAACCTTCTTTGGGTTTACTAATCTCCAAAGAACTCAAGTGGCTAAGAACTTTGTGATGGCACTGTAATGGAAACAATGATGGAGGCGATAGTTGAGCTCACTCTTCATCATTTGAAGGTCATATATATTAACACGAATCAAATATTAAAGAGGCTTATGTAGCAATGGTTAGTGGTGAGAAGTGAAATAAAATGAGATAGGAATAATTCTTTATATGGGGTTCCATAATGTAATAATGATGAATGAAATTTTTGGTGGCTACAAGACCATTGTATTGCTTCATATAGTAAGGAAGATCACATTAGGGGAAATTAATAAAAAAAAAAGTAGTTTATTAAGGGAAAAAAATAAAATGGATGAGCTAAGAATGTAAGAAGAGTGATAGAGATCGATGTTATAAAGGACTCTACCTTACATATCCAATGTGGTTGTTGAAGGTTGGGAAGAGATGAGGGATACCCTTAAAGAGCTCAAGGTGTAAGAGTGGCAGTGTTTACAAGTAGAATTCAAACAAAGCTCATAGAAAATTATGTTGCCTCCAGGACATTCTAATGATTATAAAAGATAGAGATGGTGAGAGATTGGATGGTTGATATAGAGAAATAAATATCTTCTCTAGATACTAACATGAATGATCATTTGAAGAAGTTGTACCTACACAGGGAGCATTGTGATGAGTATAAATAGGCTTAGGACAATATCAAGGGGAAGTTATGGTTGTTTAGTCTTAACAAGCCAGACTTCTAGGCTTGGATGAAAGTGATCAAGTAGGAAATATTTATCATTGTTTGTTTATGCTATCTTATTTGAAGGGCGCACTAATGAATTTTGGTGTAACAAGTCTATGTTTTAACATGGTGGATAACTTTGTGTACTAGTGAGCCATGGTAGGATGGGCAATCGAGATATAGTCATGGAGTCCTCTGTGACACCTCTAGGATCAAAGTACTATTTAAACTGGTCTGACCAGATTAGAAGTCAGATAATCTATTAAATTTTGTGTTTCAACTCTTTCGCATGTATCTAAGAATGATTTGTGTGCATGAAAAGATATGCATGTGTTATGGAGCGGTTTTCAGGGGTCTAAATGCATGTTTGTGAAAGCTAGAGTTTTTCCATGCTTTTAGGTTAGGGTAAGGAGTTTGTAGAGTGAGGCTAGTCAATGGGTGATAGTTTATGTTTTAATTTCTGATTTTGATTTTATATGTTATTTTGTAGCAGTTGTTGGATATTGTATATATGTATTTTGAGAATTTATTATATATGTAAATATATATCTTTAACAACAATATAATTATGTTTTCACTTATATTAATTTATGTGAGCTGTGGTTGATATATAAAAGATAGAAATGTGTGTAATTCTTCCTATTTATATTATGTGGGGCCATAATGGACTAGTGCTCTTGGAAGACTAAATAGTAAATATACCATAATTAAAATAACCTTTTTATGATAATTTTTGACATTAGAACAAAATCTTTGGGAGATAAATTTCATTTATCTTCCATTACTTCTAGCACTTATAAGAAAATATTATATTTTTTGCCCCACAAGAGAAGCACAATGCTACATCCTCGTTTGGCCCTAAGAATCTTTTTAAGTCCACATATAACAAAAAATATAAGTAATGATATTTATAGCATTTAATAATTTTAATATACAATACATCAATAAAACAAAATTGTGTGTATCAAGATTATTTTAATATTGAGTTTTTATAATTGACTTGACTCTTAATCATATTGACTTAGTAAATAATCAAATAAAATGTATTCTAACTCAACCTAATTAAGTTCTCAACAAACATGAATGAAAAATCAACCACAAATAAGCTATTCGACAACATCACTAGAATATTCTAACATTATTAGCTAGTTACTAGAATAATTCCTTTCCTCTAGATCATCTTTCTTCCACTCAAATGAGTTGTCCAAATTCCCCTTACATATCCAATGTGGTTGTTGAAGGTTGGGAAGAGATGAGGGATACCCTTAAAGAGCTCAAGGTGTAAGAGTGGCAGTGTTTACAAGTAGAATTCAAACAAAGCTCATAGAAAATTATGTTGCCTCCAGGACATTCTAATGATTATAAAAGATAGAGATGGTGAGAGATTGGATGGTTGATATAGAGAAATAAATATCTTCTCTAGATACTAACATGAATGATCATTTGAAGAAGTTGTACCTACACAGGGAGCATTGTGATGAGTATAAATAGGCTTAGGACAATATCAAGGGGAAGTTATGGTTGTTTAGTCTTAACAAGCCAGACTTCTAGGCTTGGATGAAAGTGATCAAGTAGGAAATATTTATCATTGTTTGTTTATGCTATCTTATTTGAAGAGCGCACTAATGAATTTTGGTGTAACAAATCTATGTTTTAACATGGTGGATAACTTTGTGTACTAGTGAGCCATGGTAGGATGGGCAATCGAGATATAGTCATGGAGTCCTCTGTGACACCTCTAGGATCAAAGTACTATTTAAACTGGTCTGACCAGATTAGAAGTCAGATAATCTATTAAATTTTGTGTTTCAACTCTTTCGCATGTATCTAAGAATGATTTGTGTGCATGAAAAGATATGCATGTGTTATGGAGCGGTTTTCAGGGGTCTAAATGCATGTTTGTGAAAGCTAGAGTTTTTCCATGCTTTTAGGTTAGGGTAAGGAGTTTGTAGAGTGAGGCTAGTCAATGGGTGATAGTTTATGTTTTAATTTCTGATTTTGATTTTATATGTTATTTTGTAGCAGTTGTTGGATATTGTATATATGTATTTTGAGAATTTATTATATATGTAAATATATATCTTTAACAACAATATAATTATGTTTTCACTTATATTAATTTATGTGAGCTGTGGTTGATATATAAAAGATAGAAATGTGTGTAATTCTTCCTATTTATATTATGTGGGGCCATAATGGACTAGTGCTCTTGGAAGACTAAATAGTAAATATACCATAATTAAAATAACCTTTTTATGATAATTTTTGACATTAGAACAAAATCTTTGGGAGATAAATTTCATTTATCTTCCATTACTTCTAGCACTTATAAGAAAATATTATATTTTTTGCCCCACAAGAGAAGCACAATGCTACATCCTCGTTTGGCCCTAAGAATCTTTTTAAGTCCACATATAACAAAAAATATAAGTAATGATATTTATAGCATTTAATAATTTTAATATACAATACATCAATAAAACAAAATTGTGTGTATCAAGATTATTTTAATATTGAGTTTTTATAATTGACTTGACTCTTAATCATATTGACTTAGTAAATAATCAAATAAAATGTATTCTAACTCAACCTAATTAAGTTCTCAACAAACATGAATGAAAAATCAACCACAAATAAGCTATTCGACAACATCACTAGAATATTCTAACATTATTAGCTAGTTACTAGAATAATTCCTTTCCTCTAGATCATCTTTCTTCCACTCAAATGAGTTGTCCAAATTCCCCTTACATATCCAATGTGGTTGTTGAAGGTTGGGAAGAGATGAGGGATACCCTTAAAGAGCTCAAGGTGTAAGAGTGGCAGTGTTTACAAGTAGAATTCAAACAAAGCTCATAGAAAATTATGTTGCCTCCAGGACATTCTAATGATTATAAAAGATAGAGATGGTGAGAGATTGGATGGTTGATATAGAGAAATAAATATCTTCTCTAGATACTAACATGAATGATCATTTGAAGAAGTTGTACCTACACAGGGAGCATTGTGATGAGTATAAATAGGCTTAGGACAATATCAAGGGGAAGTTATGGTTGTTTAGTCTTAACAAGCCAGACTTCTAGGCTTGGATGAAAGTGATCAAGTAGGAAATATTTATCATTGTTTGTTTATGCTATCTTATTTGAAGAGCGCACTAATGAATTTTGGTGTAACAAATCTATGTTTTAACATGGTGGATAACTTTGTGTACTAGTGAGCCATGGTAGGATGGGCAATCGAGATATAGTCATGGAGTCCTCTGTGACACCTCTAGGATCAAAGTACTATTTAAACTGGTCTGACCAGATTAGAAGTCAGATAATCTATTAAATTTTGTGTTTCAACTCTTTCGCATGTATCTAAGAATGATTTGTGTGCATGAAAAGATATGCATGTGTTATGGAGCGGTTTTCAGGGGTCTAAATGCATGTTTGTGAAAGCTAGAGTTTTTCCATGCTTTTAGGTTAGGGTAAGGAGTTTGTAGAGTGAGGCTAGTCAATGGGTGATAGTTTATGTTTTAATTTCTGATTTTGATTTTATATGTTATTTTGTAGCAGTTGTTGGATATTGTATATATGTATTTTGAGAATTTATTATATATGTAAATATATATCTTTAACAACAATATAATTATGTTTTCACTTATATTAATTTATGTGAGCTGTGGTTGATATATAAAAGATAGAAATGTGTGTAATTCTTCCTATTTATATTATGTGGGGCCATAATGGACTAGTGCTCTTGGAAGACTAAATAGTAAATATACCATAATTAAAATAACCTTTTTATGATAATTTTTGACATTAGAACAAAATCTTTGGGAGATAAATTTCATTTATCTTCCATTACTTCTAGCACTTATAAGAAAATATTATATTTTTTGCCCCACAAGAGAAGCACAATGCTACATCCTCGTTTGGCCCTAAGAATCTTTTTAAGTCCACATATAACAAAAAATATAAGTAATGATATTTATAGCATTTAATAATTTTAATATACAATACATCAATAAAACAAAATTGTGTGTATCAAGATTATTTTAATATTGAGTTTTTATAATTGACTTGACTCTTAATCATATTGACTTAGTAAATAATCAAATAAAATGTATTCTAACTCAACCTAATTAAGTTCTCAACAAACATGAATGAAAAATCAACCACAAATAAGCTATTCGACAACATCACTAGAATATTCTAACATTATTAGCTAGTTACTAGAATAATTCCTTTCCTCTAGATCATCTTTCTTCCACTCAAATGAGTTGTCCAAATTCCCCTTACATATCCAATGTGGTTGTTGAAGGTTGGGAAGAGATGAGGGATACCCTTAAAGAGCTCAAGGTGTAAGAGTGGCAGTGTTTACAAGTAGAATTCAAACAAAGCTCATAGAAAATTATGTTGCCTCCAGGACATTCTAATGATTATAAAAGATAGAGATGGTGAGAGATTGGATGGTTGATATAGAGAAATAAATATCTTCTCTAGATACTAACATGAATGATCATTTGAAGAAGTTGTACCTACACAGGGAGCATTGTGATGAGTATAAATAGGCTTAGGACAATATCAAGGGGAAGTTATGGTTGTTTAGTCTTAACAAGCCAGACTTCTAGGCTTGGATGAAAGTGATCAAGTAGGAAATATTTATCATTGTTTGTTTATGCTATCTTATTTGAAGAGCGCACTAATGAATTTTGGTGTAACAAATCTATGTTTTAACATGGTGGATAACTTTGTGTACTAGTGAGCCATGGTAGGATGGGCAATCGAGATATAGTCATGGAGTCCTCTGTGACACCTCTAGGATCAAAGTACTATTTAAACTGGTCTGACCAGATTAGAAGTCAGATAATCTATTAAATTTTGTGTTTCAACTCTTTCGCATGTATCTAAGAATGATTTGTGTGCATGAAAAGATATGCATGTGTTATGGAGCGGTTTTCAGGGGTCTAAATGCATGTTTGTGAAAGCTAGAGTTTTTCCATGCTTTTAGGTTAGGGTAAGGAGTTTGTAGAGTGAGGCTAGTCAATGGGTGATAGTTTATGTTTTAATTTCTGATTTTGATTTTATATGTTATTTTGTAGCAGTTGTTGGATATTGTATATATGTATTTTGAGAATTTATTATATATGTAAATATATATCTTTAACAACAATATAATTATGTTTTCACTTATATTAATTTATGTGAGCTGTGGTTGATATATAAAAGATAGAAATGTGTGTAATTCTTCCTATTTATATTATGTGGGGCCATAATGGACTAGTGCTCTTGGAAGACTAAATAGTAAATATACCATAATTAAAATAACCTTTTTATGATAATTTTTGACATTAGAACAAAATCTTTGGGAGATAAATTTCATTTATCTTCCATTACTTCTAGCACTTATAAGAAAATATTATATTTTTTGCCCCACAAGAGAAGCACAATGCTACATCCTCGTTTGGCCCTAAGAATCTTTTTAAGTCCACATATAACAAAAAATATAAGTAATGATATTTATAGCATTTAATAATTTTAATATACAATACATCAATAAAACAAAATTGTGTGTATCAAGATTATTTTAATATTGAGTTTTTATAATTGACTTGACTCTTAATCATATTGACTTAGTAAATAATCAAATAAAATGTATTCTAACTCAACCTAATTAAGTTCTCAACAAACATGAATGAAAAATCAACCACAAATAAGCTATTCGACAACATCACTAGAATATTCTAACATTATTAGCACAGCGCCGGCATTCCACGATGAGAGGAAACCTTCAAATCAGGAAAAACAGGCAGAGAAGGGGACGAGCCCGCAAGAGCCTCCTTAAACGACAGAGAAGAAGGACACACCAAAAAACCAGGGTCCCGAAGAGGCGCCATAAACCATAAAAATAAAACTTCTACTATTCTGAATCTAAATATAAATAAAATTTGACAAGGAGGATAGCATGTAGGTGTTGATTAAGAAGACGATAACAATGTAAAGATTAAGGCTTCGTTTGGGACGATTTTTTTATTGCTACTTGAAGTAGCTTTTTAGTAAAAAAAAATTTAATATTTATATTAAAAAGCTGCTTCAAGAAGCAATAAAAAAAACCGTCCCAAACGAAGCCTAAAAATATTATAATGATGTGCATTCAATTGACGTCATGAAGTTCATTGACATAATGGTGTCTATTGATAATGGTTGTAACTATGGAGTTTGAAGGATCTAGAACTATTAAGTATTAAAGATGGAATGAAAGAGTGGCTATTTATAAATTTATGAATGGTACTGAGTGTATGATAGTAAATTTCTCTAACAATTTCCAAAATTATCAATAATAAGATGATCATATCATGCCCATATGATGATCATATCATGCCCATATGATGTTGCCTCTAGCCTAACCTAATCTTTTTGTTTATTAGATAACTCCTCTTATTATTGAATTCCACTAAAACAATTTGAACATAGTGGACATTCTGATGATCTTATCAATCAGACAATTTTATAAGAAAGCCTTAGTCATTATGGTGTGTCTATTTTCTTAACAGCTAAGAAAGATGATTTTTGGAGGATGTGCATTGGCAAGCATGAAATATATAAAATTATAAATAAATATAAAAATTTTATTGAAAGGTTGGATGACATTTTTTTTGTTTTTGTTTTTTGAAGATCATCTAAAAATGACTTGGAGTGGTTGATATTAGATAAGATTTATATTAGGTGATGAATTAAAAAAAAAAACTATATTTAAAACTTTTATACCTCAATTCTATTGATTGAACTCGCCGGGTAGTTTTGCGGGGACAGTGCTCCCCTTGCTAAATTTGTTTTTGCTCGTACAACCGTGAAACACTATGGCATTGTACATTAGAGCGTCGCAGTGTTGTACACTTATGCATTACAAGATCGTAGGATGCGGCACGACAGCGTTGAAATATTTACTTGGAGACATAGAACATAACGCTATTGTGCTTTAGAGCCAGTGTCGGGTGCTGGTGCTGAGTCGGGTTGGTTTTTATAATATATGGTTGTTTTTATTGAGAAATTTTTTTTTTCTTTCCATGATGACTAATTTCTATCCATTGGTGACCTTCAATATCAAAGTAAAACTTTGCTAAACCGGAGGTCAAACAAGATCATAGCCGCTTCCTAATTATATTCCAGAGGTTGATGATGTTTTCTTACAAAGTTTTTTTGATTCGGGTCTAAAATCCGACATTCTTCATCGACCTTCTTCACTTGATCAGGCCATTGGTAGAAGATAAACTACATAAGGGGGCCTTAAGGGATTTTAAGGTTTTATACAATTATATCTATGGTAATTAACTAGCATCGAATGAATAAATGCAAAGCATTGTATATCTGAATATGCCAACGATCTCAAGATCGCTATGTCTTGAGGCGACGAAGGTTGAAGTGTACTAGTCAAAGGCTAAGCTGCACTTGTCAAGAGTCAAAGATCACTCTTCAGTCAAAATGGTTGTAGTCGCCACTCGACATAACTATACTTACTCTTAGTCACTCAACGAGATTACACTCACCTCTCGTCACTCATCACTCGAGACTCATCATTCGGCATGACTACATTTATCACTCATTACTTGACAGACCCAATTTATTAGTGAAAGCCTAAGTGTCAATTGTACATATGTATTTTTTATATTTTTAGCTACATATTGAGCTATACATCTTTTATAAATGAATATGTTATTTATATAACTTTTTATGTAACCTCATTAGCCTATGAATAAAGGATTATAGAACCATTAAAAGAATAATAATGAGAATGCTGAGAATCTCTCTCTTTCTCATTCTATCTTTTTTTTTCCCCTCTACTAAAACTTTATAAGTCTTGAAAGTGAGGTTGGGGTAGTTCCAGTGGGTAAATTTGGATTCAACGAGCATAGTATGAGTGAGTGAAAAATTATATGTTATATGATTCAAATTTGTGCTCACAAAAACAAATGGAATCAAAATTAAAAAGCCCATTCAGGTATTTTAGATAACTTACATCATAATAAAAAATAAAATTTATTGCCTTGAATACTCTATATTTAGATAATTTTGACTATTCATATTTAGTTTGACTAATAATTTAAAATGCCTTCATTTATTTAGATTTTAAATTTTGATTCAGCAAAAAAAATCAAATTGAATAAATCAACCTATTTTTAGGATTAATTTTACTTTTGCTCTATCTTCGATTTGATCTCTCAAGTTTTACCTATAATTTTGACAAGATTCATTTATTTAAGAAATTAATCAACAATTTTTTTCAAACGGATGGAAAACACATCTTTAATGTACTCTTAAGTTCCGTTTGGGATATACTTCTTATTATTTTCTAAAGCAATTTTTAAATATAAAAATTATTTGAACTAGAAAAATTTCTAATAAAAAGCTGTTATGAAAACCAACAAGAAAGTTGTCCTGAACCTTAGTGGTAGTCAACAGTACTTTCAATCAACATATCAAAATGAGTTACATCATGTATGCACCAACAACTTGGAAAGTGGCAAATTTGGTGACTGAATTGGTGGGAGGATTGACATTGAGATCATTAGATGTATCAGGAATTGAATGGGGAACCAAAGACTCTTTATATTTGGGGTCATTGCTCATGTTAGTGTTGGCAGAGAGAACCAACAACACATCAAACCTATTGGGAATAAAAGTGAATCGAAATAGTGGTAAAGGGTAGCATTGGAAATATATGTGGTGGGGATATCATTTACTGGGGAGTTTAAATTAGCAATGAAAGGGTTAATTTGAAGTCATGAGGCAAGGGTGGAGGTGGAGGTGGAGGAGGAAAGGACATTGAATGGGTGATAAAGGATGGGGGATATAATAAAAATGCTTGGGTCGTGTTAGGGGCATAAGGCAGTTTTTCGTTAAGTTGAGGGTTAACCTCTTTCTACATATGATTATGAAGGGGATTACATATAAGCTTCCTACTCAAACTATGACCACACTGGGCCGGGGAGACAAGAGGGAGGTTGAACAGAGGGAGCTTTTCTAGGACATAGGGCAATAGAATGAGCTAGTGACTGATAGCATTTGCAAGGAGAATGCCTACATTCATACTAAATTTTCAAGTTCAAAATCTTACGAACAATAGAGATGGGGATTTCATCATGGTGGATGGTTTTATTGGTGACTTGGACACATATGTGAGCATAAGCAAGGTGGGATTCAGTTGTTGTGATAGCATCTACAGTAAGGGGTATGCCTATTTTGCTCACTATCTTCGAAATGCCCTCAAGAGACTAACAACAAAGGGGCAAATCATGAATTTTTAACAAGATGGGCAAATATGTGAATTCATCCCTTGTTGGGCGAAATGAGGCGGACACTATTGAAATATGAATGTCTTACCTATAAAAACCAAGCACTGCCCGGTCATGCCATACCATAATCCTCATATGAGAAGAACTTCAACAAGAAAAAGCCATTGCTCAAGAACAAGGGTTGCTAGTGGAGAGTATGTTCTTCCAGTTAAAGGAAGAGTCGTGGCATTGGGGTTAATGTTGGGGTTATGGTTGGTTGAGGTTTTCAAGGCAAGATAATCGGAGTTGAAGAGGGAAGGGTCCATGAAGGGAGTCTCCAGCAAATGCCGGAGCCCGGAGGAAGGAGGAAAAGAGGAGGCCTATGTCGAGGAAGGAGGAAAGGGGCGACTAGGGCAAAACACAATGTTATTTGTTTTTCATATTATAATAGTGCAATTACACTTGCATATTTTACCACTGTACTTAACATCAATATTTAAGTTGAGAGAGATGTTTTTGAAAGAATTAAATGATGTGACATTATGAAAAATATTAAATTTTAAATATGTAAATAAAAAATTAATATTATAAGCATATATCTCTTGAAAAAAATAAACATTATTGTAATTTATTCTTGAAAGTTGAAATAAAGTTTCGCATTTATAATGAAATAAATTTATCCTGATAAATTTATGTGAGAATATCAGATGAATATTTTTTATATTATGAGGCAACACTCAATATTTTTATTTCATGTTTAAATAAATTTTAATTGAAAAAAAAAATGTTTGAACATTCTTCAAAACAAAAAGTAATCAAAATGAGGCTTAAAATTCTTAAATCTCACCAATTCTAAAATATATTTCATGGCAATAAAACTCATCCTGTATGCCTGTTTTTTCTCCCCTATTTTAATTATAATATTCGTATATTAATATTTATAATTTTCAAATATATATAAATAATTTATTTGCAAAGTGTAAAACCACAAACACGAAACTCCTAACCTGACAAGCCAGGACGTGACACGTAGACGACCAACTTCGCAGCTCCTCGTTGCGTCAGGTGCGACATAAGGCTGACGCCCTCATCTTGAAGCGCAGGCGTGAGGCCCCTGCTGTTTGACCTGTGCAGAAGAGTTTGGAATGAAATGACGTGGATATCCCCAACCTTTTATCCTTTTAGAGAACGCGAAGGGTATTTCGGTAACCACAGAGTGGACAGGAACTGGACGGAATTGGAGGTATTGGGCAAACTCCAGCTCCGACCTTGGATTCAATGTGTTGTTGTTAGCGCCAGGACTCGATTGTTTCTGGAGCTGCGCTTGATGACAAAATATTCTAGAACCAGTTGGGAGAAAGCATCCTAATTTGTTGGCTTTCTTGCCTTAATAGGGCCCAATGAGACTAAGGCTTAAATATTGCCACACTTTATATATTTTTTCCAATAGTTTAGAACTTTCATTTTTGCCTTTGCATGTGTTTGGCCTGCAGATTTGTTTATGCCTCCGTCTCAAAATAGATTTATTAAGGATTTTTCGGATGATATATCTATAATTTATCATTTATCTTATGATATTATAAATTTATTTCAAGCAGCTTTTTAGTTTAATTTTTTTAAAAAAATAATAATGAAAAATCGTCTGAAATAAAGCCTTAATATTGAGTGTAATTGAGTTGGGCAACTTTGTTAGAGCTTACCACAATTAATTCTTTGTTATCAGCTATATTTGAGTTAGATATTACTCATACTTGTTAGTTAGATTTTTTTGAATATTTGAGCCAATTGATACAAATTCATACACACATCATATTCGGAAGTTTGGAATACAAGATCTCTTGGTTTAAAGCCAAAGCTTCCAATCAATAGATAAAGATGAGATGTGAGACTTGTTAGTTTGAAAGTTGACATATTTAAAAAATATTAATAAAAAATATATTTAAAGTATATTAAAATTCAAGATGTAAATACAAATTTGTTGAGAATATTTAAAGATTCTACCTATCACTTACCAAAAACAATTTATTTATTTATTCTCTAATTTTATTTTTCATATAATTTTTATATAACAACTATTTTAATTTGGATCATCTTTTTTTTTTTTTTATAATAAGTAACTCATCAAGTGAGCTAACTAAAATTTGTAGAATTAAGCTCAACATTGAACTCAATTTTGATTAATTAGTGCTAGAAATTTCACAGTAGTATAATAAGAGAGTTGAGCATCTTAGTTTTATATGAATATCTAGTATATACATAGATAAAAAAAAAAAGGTATTATATACAGAAGTCACTAAATTTTTGAATGAAATACTAAATGAGAAAAAATCGCATGATCTTATTTTGTTAAAATAATTTCATTAATGTATATCACAAGTTACAAATGTCACAATTTCCCTTAGTTTGGAAAGGAGCTGACAAAAGATAGTAGGCATGAGCTATTTAGAATAAAGTCCGTAGTAGAATTTGGAAGGGCCTTGAGATAATGATATGTTTTATTGTTCTCTTTTTGAGGAGTGAAGATTATAGACTCTTGAGGTTTAGAATATAAGCGGTAATAAAGTGAGAGTGTTTTTTGTCTTAATATTACACGAATATCTAACACATAAACAAAAAATATAATACCAAGATTTTAACGTGGAAACCCTGGAAAAGGAAAAAATAACAAGGTCTAGCACAATTCAAATGATTCCACTGGTATTTGAATGAATCATAAAGCTTGATTAATCATATAATTCGAAGACAGTGAAATTACAATAGTAAAGAGACTTAGGTGGAAGTTTGACGTCAACTGGTGGGTGGGTGGAAAAGTCCTACATTAGTCGGTGTCCAAGCGAAAGTCTAGCGATTTTCAATGTTCGAGCAAAAGTCCTACGACAGACGGTGGTTGGGCAAAACTTCGACAATTGCCGGTGGATGGGTGGAAGTCTAGCGATGGTTGGTAGCTGAGCAGAAGTTCGGCGACTGTCGATAGCCGAGCGAAAGTCCGACATCGAGTAGAAGTACAATGACAATCAGTGGTCGGAGGATGATCAATGGCCCGACAGTGGATCCGACGGCTGTCGAGGAGGAGTTTCGTGGCAAGATAGATATCATATTTCTCTTTTTTCTTTCTCTTCTTTACCTTCTTTTTTTTTTTTTGAAGAATGGATGCCTATTTATACTTTTTTTTTATGTGACACAAGTTATAAATAGTGAGACGATTAATAGTAGGTTGTGAGTGTTTCGGATGGACGGCTGATATCGGTTCCCTTGATCATAGACTGTTTGTCACGTATTCAAGTATCTTAATGATATCAGAATTTAGAGATCTTAGGCTCATTGAATTTGTCTTGTCGAGCTGCTCGATTCAACTATAAGCATGACACATTTAGAAATCATTTGGTCGTCCAACTTATGCTTTAAAGTTTTTACATTCGCTTCGGACCCTCGATTGGGACCCATTTGGGCTCATATTGGATCGAATTTAGTGTCGTTAGGTTCCTCTTTTCGAGATGTTTAGTTCAATTATAAGTTTGAGGTAATCAGAGTTTGGATGATCTTGGAATTGCTTTAAAAAAATTTATTTAATTTTGCTTAGAGATTCGTGCCCAAATCTCGCCCGGGTTCTATTTTTTATTCAGATGTTTCTGGGTCCTTGAAACTGTATTTTGATGTTCCGAACTAGATTTTGAAACTTTTAGAAACCAACAGAGCCTCTACAGACCATTTCGAGCAATTTCTATAGTTTGGACCATAAAATTTCAAAAAACTTTGCTCCAATAAACGCACTAACTTCATGACATTCTCAATTTATAATTAAGGGTATTTTAAAAGGTTCATTGACCCGAGGGGATGTTCACGTCAACGTCTATGGAGTGGTTGCACCTAGTAATTACCTATAATTTGTATTTTTGCATTGAAACAATTCGAAATGTTTTGACATGTATTTCAAACTCTGCAAGCTTCGACGTCTAAAAATTTTAGGGCAACTAATATATCTTTAAAAAATTATCTTGATTGGGCACGAATCTCGAGGCAAAATTAAGTAAAAAAATTTCAAAATTAATTTCGGGACCAACCAAACTCCGATTCTAATTAAATACCAATATTAATATATTCTAACATGCAACAATTTTAATTGTACTTTTTTTTGAACATTTAGACTAATTAAAATAAGTCACATATATATCATATACGTGAGATTCAAATAAAAAAAATTATTAATAGCTAAAACTTCCAACCAATCAATAAAAATAACTTACCTATCTTAATTATGCTTCAATCACCGGAGAAAAAAAGCAGTGACATTCCTTTCTCGGATTCAAGCTGCAGCATAGAATTTACATCTGAGTTAGAGTTAGAGCAGTGCTTTTTATATGATTCATTAAAACTATATGAAAGAGGACCCATTCGGTGACTTTTTGATGAATCGTATTATCAATTAATTGTAGCTACATATAAAGACATGACAGTTGCACGAAGTGATAGAAGTAATCAATTGAGTGGTGGACTCATATATTTGCCGCAAGAACTACAGATTTTCTCCCAAGCAATCATAAAATTTCTCTGTATAGTTGCAGTTGTAAATTATATTTTTAAACATTATTCTGTGAGAAATTAATATGAATTATAACTTAGCAAATATCTTGAAATTTTTTAAAGAGATGATTATTTTATTTTTGCAATTAAAGTTAGTTAAATGATTTCATTTTTATATTCAAAACAAATGAAAATTAGATTATATCTTATTTAAGTTCATGATTACAAAATAATAAATATATTTATTAATAAGTTCTAAAATAGAATTTTGTAAGAATAAAATTTAAAATTATTGATATTATATCAATGAATTTTTAAATATTACTATGTCAATCTTATTTATTAAATATTAGAATATAATAATATAATTAATCGTTGTTAATAGAAAATGAATATTCAACAAATTAAAATAACATTTTAGTAAATTTTTTAAAAACAATCCTTTACTCATAAATGAACATAAATTTGTTCAAAATATTTTAGTATGATTTATTTTAAAAAATAATTCTTTTATTTTTTGTATTGAAAAATTTTCATTCGAATTAAAGTGAAATAAGTCATTTATGGTTAAAGTTCACCAGCATATAAGATTAGATATTTAAGATGATTAGGATAAAAGAGATTTTATAAGTAGAGGTAGCAAAGATAGATGCAAGGCACACTTTTTTTACATTAAAAAAATTTGATATATATATATATGGTTGGGAATTGAGCGTTATAAAATGTATGACTATATAAAAAATAATATATATATATATATATATATAACTTGATGAAGTCATTTTTCAATCTCTTAAGAAATTGTGGGCTTGAAGTCTATTAATGGTCAAATAGCATAATAGTTGATTAATAGTTTATCTTATGAAGGAATTCTTTCCCATGAGCGGTAGCTAAGGCCGAGTTTATAGATCATACTCGTCTTGTTTGGATGTGTTCTGAGATTGTATGCATCATAAACTTGAGGCCATTTTTCTGTTAGATCGGAGAATTTCTTTGAGCTAAGGCCATGTAGATTGAGTCAACTTGACTAGAATCAAAATTTTTTTGAATATGTTATATATATATATATATATATATATATATATATATATATGTATATATATGACTAAGGTGCTTAATACCTTCTAATCTTATCACATCACCTCATGAAATACATACTATGAAATGCCTTATCATCTATGTTTTGTCATAGTGGTTATCATCCTAGTTGGTTTTTGAGTCTCAAACCTCAAAGTCCATACTTTTGATCCCAATAGCAACGAAGTCAAGCTATTTATAATCAAGATCCTCTCCTAAGTTGTAGTCATACCCAAGAATCTCTTCTATCACCAAAGAGTAGCTCACAATTTCTTCTTAAGGGTGAATCCTTAATATATCTCTGCTGGAAACTTAGTTCTATGAAGCCTTGCAGCTTTCATAAAGGACATTAATGTAAACAACTCTTTGCCTCTAAGGGGTAACTAACTATATGGTTATAGCTATGGTTAACCAAGATACATTCAAGCTCAAGTAATTTGAAATAAAAGCACTATTTCCAAACTTAAACTGTAACAAACCTTCAGAAATATTATTAACAATCCAATGTATGCAAATTTATAATTTATTCTTCTTGTTCATAATACTTCAAAAATATTGATGTAATCGTGCTATAATCAAAATAATAATTTAAATCATTTTTTCTCAAATTTATCCAAACATTCTCTTTTCTGAGCAAGTTCAACTATGATCTCGAAAGATAAAAATGATATAAAAATTGATCAACAGCTTTACTTTTCAAACTGTAATTACAATTTTGTATGACTATTCTTTTGAAAGTTTTTTTTTTTTTTGTGCTATTAAATTGTATTTTAGAACAACTTTGAAAAAAAATATTATCTCTACAACAGCTTTACAATCATATTTATAAAATATTGCAATCGCACCAAACAGCCCCTAAGTAGTAGTTAACTCCTTTAGTAAACTTTGACATATAATTAATAGAATTTTTTAATTTATACTTATTTTTATTTATCTGTAATTGATTTTAAATATCGTTTCGAAATAATAAAATAATTAAAAAATAACTGTGTTTTATGTGAGCTTTTTTATTATTTATTTGCAAGGCATATTTATGTGGTCATTCAAACGGAATCGTTCATTTATATAATTTTTTAAATATTCCCAAGAAGACAAAGCTGCCTCTCTAACCTTTTTCACCGTTCTATCTCTGCTTTGTTGGCAGTGAGAAGGACTCCACAGTGGCATGTTTCCGACCAACAAAACTAGTCATCGCGTGCTTCGTAGTAAAGTAAAAGTGAAAATTCAAAATAATTTTAACAAAAAAAAATATATATATTTACGATAAAACAAAAGTAATTTTAATGATATTAAACTGAATTATAAGAAAAGCCATAATTGCTAAATGCTGAGTTAAATATATTTACTTATAATGCAAATATTAAAGAGAGCTTAATGATGATGTAAAGTATCATTTTTATAGAATTAAAACCATCATACCACTTTATACCATTTTATTTACGCATCTAACGTTCAAAACTTTAATATTACATACATACCATCCAATATTATTTTAATATCAAATATGTCACTCATATTTCATTCCTAACACTCATATATTTCATTTATATTACTCATATTTGATATGAAAGTGAACTATGGATAATATGTATGTAATATTAAAATTTTAGATGTTAGATATATAAATAGAATAATATATGGTGGCATGTATGTAAATCTCCATTTATTTTTTGTATATATTATATTTTAATTTATATAATATAATTTTAATTACAAAAATATTTAATTTGTGGCTCATTCAAAATTTTAAGCTTTAGTGTTATAACCTATTGCCAGGTCCCAAGTCCTAGATGAGAAAAGTAAAGGGTTGCGTTAGATAGTCGACAACTAGTATAAAACATGTCGAATAGTCATGTGAAGGACTTGACGTTGTTGTTGTAGTTAGTGTTATAAACTATTGAGAAATATCTATGATATATATTTTTTAATAATCAATTTTTGCATCAGCCCAAACAATTTTTTTGGTTTTGTTGTTGCTCTTTCCAATAATCTATTTTTCTAATAATTATTGGTCATTACATTAGATCTAATCAAGATAATTTTCTATGACATATCAAAATTTAATTGTTTCTTACTATATATTATTCTCACATCAAAATAAATATAATAATTTCAAATTTAATCACAATGAAAATTTAGCCAAATATTCTAACTAAAAATTTTTCATTATTCTAACAATCTTCCTCACTCTTATTCTAACTAAAAAAATTTCATTATTCTAATTCAAAATACTAATATAAAATAATAAAAATAATATTTATATTATATTATATAAAAAATACTTCCTCTCTCTTATTTTTTCAAATCATTTAGCTATTTTGCTCCTTTTAAATTTTTTATTTAAATACGCCCCTGTAAACTAATTTTAATAAATAACATGCTCCCTTTTAAAATTTTTGACTCTAAAAATATCAAAATATAAAAATAAATAAAAATAATTGCATAAAAACACAAAAGTTCCGACCACTTTACAAATCTTCCCTCAAAAACTCCACATCCTTGCATTGGGGAGAGCGCATAACCCTCCCAAGAAATCCCCTTTCAACCCATAGAAAAGTCTCTAAGATCACACTTACCATGTACATATTCCAACCATCATAATCCTATAAAAAGACTAAATAAAATTACGTCAAATTTTATTAAAAAAAAAAGCTGTCAACTTCCATATGGCCGCTTTGCTTGCTCCAACATCTGCACCACCTCCCTCATCGTCGGCCGCTCGACGCTCCTCTGCTGCACGCACAGCATCCCTACGAAGAAAACCTGCATCGCCTCCTCCAAAGGAATGTTCGCCAGCCGCTTATCCCAAATCTCCACCACCGCCTCCTTATTCCAGTTCGTAAACATCTTCGCCCACTGTACAATATCAAGGCCTTCCTCTCCAAAATCTCCGACCGCCCTCTTGCCGCTTATCAGCTCCAGCAGCACAACTCCGAAGCTATATACATCGCTCTTCTCGTCCACCTTCAACGTGTACGCATACTCTGCATTAAATAAACTACAGATCAGTTTTGTCTTTTTTTAGGTGTGGAGAAGATAAAGGCCTGGATCCCAATCAGGATTTCTAAGAGTCTGTGCTATCTTTGATTCTCGAGTAATGATGATTTTGGGTCAAAAAAGAAATTTAAGGGCCCATCACTGAAGAAATCGATTTTCATAAGGATAAAGCTGAGTGCTTTGGCCCACCTGACCTGTAATTTTTTTCAGATTTTGAAAGAATAGTCTTGGCTCGCAAGCAGAAGAACATTTTGATCTGTCCAAGGAAGACCTTGCAGGCCGGCATATATACATTTATATGCTAAATCAGGGGCAGTTTTGGCGTTGTGAATTAATTGGAAGAAAGAAGACAGATTTTGGTTTTATATTTTCATCATATTGCAAGTTTTTTTGACTTTAGCAGATAATAAATGTTGTCTGTCAACTTGATTCAACAGTACGCAATGTCGCAAAATTGTCTTATTTATAGTAAATGTTGAAAACGTCCGGTCTACTTTTAGACATCATTATTTTTAAAATATATTTTTAATCTAATTCTAATAATCTTTTGTATCATTCTAATTTTTATACTAAAAAGTTATTTTAAAAAGCATTAAAAAAATTATAGACGAGAGAAATTATTTCGTGAGCCCGGACATAGAACTACATCTGTACTCCAATAAAAATATGACATATGTCATTGTACACTGTGTCTATATACAACTGTGTACATAATATGTATATATTATACATATATATATAAGTTTGTACACATTATATACATAATTTTATATTTTGTATATAATGCATATAAAGTTGTACACACTATATACAAGAACACATGTCATATTTTTATTAGAATCTGAATATAATCGGACTCTGCATGTAATACTTTTTCCTCAAACGAAACTTTTGTGTAGACAAAAAAAAAAAATTATATGAGATACTCATGCACTATCTTTCAGCCTTATTATATGAGGTTTTACGTGAACAACAAAAATCTTAAAAGAAAATTCTTATAAATAATTTATCAGTCTATAAATCTCAATATAGAAGCCTGATAATGATAAATTTCTTTTACGTCCACAGATTTGAGGTTTCTAATAGCATCCAAGTTCTGATAAAAATATTTAAGGAAAAAAAAATTACCTGGAGCGATGTAACCATATGATCCTGCAATGGCGGACATGCATTCCGAAGCTCCAGAATCCCTTAAGAACTTAGCCAACCCAAAATCAGCAACATGAGCTTCAAAATTTTCATCCAGCAATATATTGTTCGATTTGACATCCCTGTGAAGAATTAGAGGACAACAATCATGGTGAAGATAGCACAGTCCCCTGGCTGCCTCTGTTGCAATCCTCAACCTCATCTCCCACTTCAGATACCCACCTCTCTTCCCATGAAGCATTTCTCCTAAGCTTCCATTAGGCATGTATTCGTACACAAGAAGGTTTGTCTCCTTGTTCCGGCAAAAGGCAAGCAACTTTACTATATTTCTATGGCGGATCTTCCCCAACGTCTGTATCTCCGCCGTGAGTCCGTTGTCGTGCGTCGATCCTTTGTTTATTCCCAGTAATCGCTTAACGGCCACGTGTTCGCCGCCAGGCATCGTGCCGCGATAGACAACGCCGGCGCCGCCGCGGCCAATGACGCAGTTTTCCTTAAGGCAGTCGGCAATGTCGACGGCGGAGAAGTTGAGCTTCCCGAATGCGGTAAGACGCCAAGATTTAGAGCTTTTACGGATGATGGAGCGAGTTTTGACGGCGACAGTGGCTGCGAAGATGACAGAGCAAGCGAGGAGGCTGAGGGCGAAGAGAAGCTTGAATTTTCCCGGGAGTTGTGCGCTAATTCCACCGCCGCCGTGCTGGTTTCGGGGGAAAGGAGTGATTTTGGAAAAGTTGCATGGGTTTGAAACAAGACCACAGAGCAGGGGATTTCCGGAGTAGGAGGAGGAGTTGAAGTAGGCGAATTGACCTGAGTCGGGGATCCGGCCGGAGAAATTATTGTGGGAGAAGTCGGCAGCGGTTAGGCTTTTCATGTTAGCGATTTCCCTTGGGATACTGTAGCTGAGCTTATTCGAGGAAACGTTGAGGTAATTCAGAATTCTCAGCTGGGAAATCCGAGCTGGGATTGCTCCGGTGAGCATGTTCTGGCTTAAATCGAGATATGTGAGTTGAGAGCAGTCGCCGATCTCCTGCGGGATCTTGCCGGTGAAATTGTTGAGGCTGAGATCGATTTTAAGTAAATGTTTCAGCTTTCCGAGTTGCGCCGGGATTGCGCCGGCGAATTGGTTGCCGTTAAGAAGGAGGATTTGGAGCGCTGAGAATCTGCCGAAGGAAGGAGGCAAGGGGCCGGAAAGGCGGTTGTTTGATAAGTTCAGCTGGCTGAGCATCGCCGGAGTTCTCCATGGGTCGTTGGAGATACTCCCGGTGAGGTAATTACTCTGCAATTCCATCAGAGACAGCTCCGGCAAGTAAAGGAAGCCTCTTGGGATAGGCCCGGTGAGATAGTTTTGACCAAGACGGACTCTAGAGAGTGTTCTGCACTCACCGAGATCCTCCGGCAATGGACCAAACAGGAAGTTGTTGAGAAGGATCAAGATTTCAAGCTTGCGGCCGACGCAAAGCGCTGGCGGAATCTCCCCAGTGAGCTTGTTCGATGAAAGGTCCACTTCCCGGAGCTTTCTATTGCTGCCGAGATCCGGCGGTATCACGCCGGTCAAGTTGTTGTGCCAAAGCTTTAGCACCTGAAGCTCTGGCAAGACGGAGATGAACTCAGGAATTTGTCCATGAAGCCGGTTGATGAATAGGTGAAGCAGGTTGAGCCGCCGAAGCGCCGAGAACTCCTTAGGGATCTCTCCGGTTAGAGCATTGTTCGATAGGTCGAGGAATTTGAGCCCAGTGAGATTTCCAAGTTCAGGCGGAATTGCGCCGATAAGTTGGTTGGTTTGAAGAAACAGAGTATCGAGCTTTTCAAGCTTACCCAACTGGGGTGGAATCTCGCCGTCGAGGCCGCAGCTGGAAAGATCAAGATGAGTTAAATTGATCAATTTTCCAATCTGCGTCGGGATTCCGCCGTCGAATTGGTTGTAATATCCTAAAAACAGCTGTTTGAGATTAGTCAGATTGCCGAGCTCCGGTGGTATTCGACCGCCGAGATCATTTCCGGCGAGCGATAGAAATTCGAGTGTTACAAATTTGCCGTAGACCGCCGGAATGCAGCCAGAAAAGTAATTCCCGCCGAGGTCTAAATGCCGAAGCTTTGAAAGCTTGACGATTTCAACAGGTAGGGGGCCGAAGAAATTGTTGTCATAAGCGTCGAACACCTCAATGGACGCCATGGAGGCCAATTTCCAGCTTTCTAAGGAGCCGTTGAGCTGGTTGTTTGAGATGTTGACGAAGCGGAGACGAGGAAGATCGGCAATGCCGAGAGGGAGTTCGCCTGAAAGGTAGTTTCCGGCGAGGGAGAGATGGGTGAGGGATTGGAATCCGGCGATCGCTGGAGAGATGAAACCGGATAAGTTGGAGTTAGAAAGGTCGAGAGAGAGAACAAACCGGCCGGCGATGTCGCATTCAACGCCGGTCCATGTGCAGAAGGAGGTGGTGTTTGATGAGTTCCAGGAAGAGAGGAGGGCGTTTGGGTCGACGAAGGATTGTTTGAGAGAGAGGAGGAGGGATGCTTGCTTGAAGAGGGGGTGGGGAGTGAACGAGGTGCAAGAGGATAGGATAGAGGAGAAGAGGAGGACGAAGAAGAAAGCAGCCATGGAGAGAGATGCAGAGAGAGTGAGGAAGGAAGAGTAGGAGAACAAAGATGGAGTATAAGAGGAGGAGAAAGAGAAAAAAGGAGGAGGTGGGACATTGGGCTTGGCTGCTGGTTTGCTTTCTCTTCTTTTGTTGAAGGGGGGAAGGGGAAAGCAAAAGCGTTCGAGTGCTCCTACTGCAGAGCAAAAGTGGAGGGAGATGTTGAGGGCGATGTCGACCGTTGGATTTCGAGAGCGAGCTTTGCTGTCTGTTATTTTTGGAGGAATTACGGATTTCCTTTACTTTCTTTTATTTTTGGCGGAATTACGAAATTTCACCTCTTTTTAATATTTATTGAATCATTTAAATAAATTAAATTAAAAAGAAAAAACTGAATTGGGATTGAATGGATTAGAGAAAAACATACTAATGTGCTTCAAATAATGAGTCAACAAATTCTTCCGTACAAGAAAGTGATTGTAAAAATAATTTTAAAAGATTTATATCCTAAGAGTTGAAGAGAGGAATGATTCACTTAAAAAAAGAAGATTTTTTAGGATTCTCCTTTTATCAACTCTATTACAGTTAGGTTCTTCATGAATGCACCTTCATCTTCTTTACACACCCCACTTGTTCTTCTCATAGTTCTCCTTTTTATCCCTTACATCCCCCGTAAATCGAAGTAGGGATGCAAATGAGTCTGAGTCGAGCTGGAGTTAGGCCTGACTTGTGCTCGATTCGAGAGCCAAATTTTGAGCTCGAACTCAAGTTGAGCTCAAAAGGCTAGCTCAAGCTCAACTCGTTCCACTGAAAAACAAGCTCCTCGAGCGACTCGATACCACAGGTCGAGCATGCAATCGACTGCTCACGGACGCGGTTCACAAGTGTAAAGGCCAATTCGTCTTCCACGCTTCGCCAGTTTACATGTGCAGATGCACTACGCCAGTTCATCTTCCGTGCTTCATTAGTTTGCCTTCTGCCTTACAAGCTGCTCAATGAGTAATTGAGCCGAGTATCAACTAGATTGAACTCGAGCTCGATAATCCAACGAGCTTGAAATTCTACTCGAGCTCGAAACTCAATAAGCTCAACTCGCAAGTTGGCTTAATTCATTTGCACCCCTAGATCGGAGGCATGCTCTCTCCACAAGTAAAGTTTGTCCTTCCCACTTTTACAAACAACCCTTACAATTGATTCCAACCTTCCTCTTTTAGAAGGTTCTCCTTTCTAAATATTTCAAACTAAGAATAAAATTTTACTAGACAATTTAACATTTTTCTTTTGAATCTATAAATTATAACTCCACACCCACCCTCACCAGGTTTCCGAAATCTACAACTACAATTAATGCAAGGCAATGGAAACAATATGCATTCAATCATTTAATTCAAATAAATATAATCATATAGAAATAAAAGCACTTATCTATCATGTAAAACATACGAATCAATACAGGCAATGAAATCTAAAAGCAAAAATTATAAATCATAATAATATGTATCATATACGTATCATATATCATACTAAAATGCATGATAGAAAATATACATAGTAAATTAGTGCACCTCATATGTTTCATATTTTTATGCCCAAATATAGTACACTAACTCCTGATCATTTTATACTAAGTATTTCTTTATAAGCAAAACTACCCGATAAAAATTTAGCATAAACAAGTTAAAACATTCAGGGGGATGATACTTACCACATATAAAAAATTATAAGGTAAAAAATTTACTAAAATAAGAGATATTACATTTTTTATTATTTTTAAGAGGGAGAAAACGTGCTAAACAGAAAATCATTGAAAAAAGAAGTATGATTACAGTTATCTATCATGATCAAAATACTTTTTATAATTAGAGTGACACAAAAATGCTTGCCCAAACTAGGCTTTCTTTCTCCCCTCTCTCCCTTTCTCTCTCCCCTTCTCGCAGCCCTTTCTTCTTCCTAACTAAGACATGAATCGGGGGACTTAGAGGATTGCTTAGGATATATTAAATAGAGTAGTAGATTAAGATATTTAAATATATATATTTTTATACTTAGCATCATAGTGCTGTAATGCTCCCTTAATTTAAAAAAAAAAAACTCCACGAGAGCTTGATGCTACTATGTCACAACGCTTACTAAACCAATTTTTTTGGAATTTAGGAAAATTCAATTTGGGGTTATTACATCTCCTTAGTTGTTGAGATGCATTTAAGTTCTATACAATGCATATGAGTTATCCTCCTTGATAGTTGATATGTTGGAAGGTTCTAAGGAATGGGGGCTAACTCTTAACAAAAAAATATTTTTATGGGGCTCTCTTAGATGTAATTAAGAAAGGTTAAAAGCTTAAAGATAATCTCAATCTTCATACTTTTGGATGATGATTTCTTCCACTTTTAGCTCTCCTTCAAAGAAGATTATGACATTTCCTAGATGGAGGGTTGTGGTTCTTTTTAGGAAAGTTATTCATCCTTTAGATCGAATGGTAAATTGACTTTTAACATATACAAGATGAATTCACCAACATTCCCCTTCAGGTAAAATTATTATAGATTCCTTTATGTTTCTAGAATCCTATCAACGTTCTTAAAATTTTAAGTAAAATTGATACTCAATTGGTTGTGAATTCCTTGGCAAATAGAGATTGACTTTTATTAGAATCTATTTTTTAGGTTTTAAATCTTTTATCTCTTTTAGAAAATGTTTTGATCAATATAGATGGGAAAAAGATAAATAATGAAAGTTCAATATGATTGAAATTCTATATCAGTTGATGGATCAAATTCTCTCTTATTTCTCTATTCATTTCCCCTAAGACACCCAAAATCCTGCCAGCTACTAAAAATTGTAAAATTAGAGGTAGATGTTGAAATCTCAAGCTTGGGAGGAAATACCACATTTCTATTCCAACCTCTCGCCTTCAAACTTCTAATCCTTCTCATGATAGCATCTTCCCCCTTCCCCACTTATCCTTTCAAATATTTGCAACCCCTCTAATTTTTTATTTTTGACCTTTTGTTAAGAAAAATCATACTCAAATTTTGATGTCATACTAATCTGAACCGAAACCTATATCTGCCATCTTTAATACACCACTTAATAAGCCTCTTAATACCAACTGCTCACATTGTCCCCCTACCTCAATGAGCCAAACCTTTAAGATCTCTTAATCGACTTCAATGCCTAATGCATCCTTATATTTTTCCCATCCTTAGTTGCTCAAAATGTTTAGAGCTCAATGTGATGAATGAAAATTAATGAGTATATAAATGGCTCCCCTTGTTGCGTCAGCATAATGCGAATGTCATTAAGGAGTTGAAATAAACAATTTGTTGGATGAGAAGATTAAAAACTGATCATCATCACCCAACAATGAACCACTAATATCCCACCATCATTGAAATAAGCATTCATTAAAGTTTTCCTAAAATTCACATTTTTCAAACTTTTAATCCTTGTTTCAAAAATGTCAATATCATTTTTCTTGATGAATATAATTGCAATAACTTCATCTCTACAATAATGATATGATTTACATCAAACGGGATGCCCCAAAAATTTATGTTCAGCCTATATTCATTTATGAATAATTGATTCAAGATAATACTATTCGGTAGCATTTCATCCTTTTGTAAAACTAAAATTTATAGTGCTAATTCTCATTTATCACAAAATGTTTTTGGTATATATATTATTAGTAATACTGCTCAATTTATTAATAATGCTTAGATTATGATGGAGGACTTTATTTTTTTTGGATTTAATTAAGAAAAGATTGATGGTAATGTGATAACTCCAAGATCAAAGTATTGTTCGAACGATCTGACCCAACTAAAGTCAGGTAATCTATTGAATTTTTGTGTTTGAACTCTTTTGCATATGTCAGATAAAGATATGTGTGTATAAAAAATGTATTCATGTGTTCTTTAGTGAGTTTCAGGGGTCTGAATTCTTATTTGTGAAATCTATAATTTTTTATTCTAGGGGGCCCCAATGTTGTGTTTTATGTGGTCCTAGCACTGGATTCAATAGCTCTATGGGGACTATGGTGCATGTTATCTTGATTAGATTTGTTAGCCCTCTAATTACCTTGGCTACACTAAAGTATCCCTAATCCTTTAATTATTTTATTTATTTTTTAATTCAATTTGATCTTTGGCTCTAAATTTCTCAAATAATTATTATTATCATTATTATTGATTGAGTGGCCCATAATTATTATTATTATAATTATATTTCATGTGTTTTCAATAATTAATTCACATTTATGTCATATATCTGATTTTAATATAATTATAGATATTTAAATTCATTTAGAAAATATAGATAAATGTTTTTTTTTTTGAGAATTTTCCACCCAAATCTTCTGAAAAATAATATTGGGTCATCATTATGGCTCATATTTTATCTCCTCATAAGAAATGAAAATTTAATTTATCATCAACGAAATAAGAAATAAAAAAAAAACTGATTTTTAGCAATAAAAAATGTTGCCATGCAAGGATTTATCATTGCACTCCCACAGTTGCAGGAATGGCGAAGCCACGTACAAATTAACAGTTCTAATACTTGATTCGGAAGATCCATTGCCCATTTGGTTGCTACAGGTTAGAGAACATGCTTTTATAAATGACGAATTGAATATATTATATTATTTAATGAGTTAAATTTTCATCCTAATCTAATAAAATGGAGTAAACAAGTCAAATAAATTGGCACATTCTAGATAACGCACCATACAAATTGACGCAATAACCTCGCATGCCGCCCAATCAGTTGAGCTGAATTTTATAGAACTGTTGTAATGCGCCATACTAAAGGGCGTGTTTAATGGAATGCGCCAAACATTATCATGCATTCCATTGAATGCGTCAAATTATTTGGCTTATATTGACGTACTTATTCTAAATATGCCAAATAGTTCGGTGCATTCAATGGAATATGTCATCATATTTTGCTAGCAAGCTTCTTTTTAATTTTTTTTAATATCCTGATCCTACTCTTAATTTAAATTAAACATTTGAGCTTTCATTAAAAAAAAAAAAATCCTATTTTTAAAGTCATCTTAGATCTACCATGACCTAAAATATTTTTCTTAAAATGATGGATTTATTTTGCCACTTTTTTTTTTTCATTTAAGATTTATTTTCCACTTGAGCTGTGTACTAAAGTATATTTTGGGCTTTTTCATCATTTTTTTTTGGGCTTATTTCATTCTTAGATTCAAAGTAATAATGGAGTTTGCCCGAATCCATCATCTGGTTGAATGAAACAAAAAATAATATAAATTTTAAGCTTCAAAAGAATTCAATATTCTGATTTTTATTTTACTTATCAAACAAATAAATAAAATTACTTTATTAAATATAGTTTCTATCTACAAGCAATAATATATAGGCTCTAACGATATTATAGATTTTAAAATTCATGTTAATTTTATTAAGGAGTGTGAACAGAATGTGTATTATACATTAATGATCAAAGAATTAATTAGTTTAAACTTATGCACTAAAGCTAATCACTATGTATTTATGCATCTATCTGATATGAAAAATCAATTAAACATACTCTTGTGTCATAGGCTTAGGCTTCGTTTGAGACAGCTTTTTTATTATTTTTTAAAACGGTTTTCCAGTACAAAAATTTTTTCAAGAAATTTTTGTACTATAAAGTTATTTTAAAAATCAAGAAAAAAGCAGTCTCAAACAAAGCCTTAGTTTGAGATAGCTTTCTTATTGCTTCTTAAAACAATTTTTTAGTACAAAAATTAAAATATTTGTATTAAAAAACTGTTTTAAACAGCAATAAAAAAGTTGTTCCAAATGAAACCTTAATAATCACCGCTTAAACGGAAAGCACTTTGCATCAATCATTATTTTCTCTAAAATAAAAAAATTTTCATCATTAAGAATCATATATCAAAAGCTAACTCAATCAAGTGGAGCCATCAAAAGAATCACCTGATCTTTAACCTTCAGCATAAACAAATGCATATGAATCATTCAATCCATTTGATATTTATTAGAGTAAACTAAAAATTAGCCAAATAAATAATTCAAATTTATTTTAGATCTGAAGATTAATTATCTAATATTTTTAGATTAATTTTTTCCAACCATTTAATAAAAAACTAAATCAATACTCTCATGTATTTTAATAATATTTAATTATATAAAATCAATTAATAAAATCTAATAAATTTAACCATCTTTAGAAGAATATTTGTTTGAGCTACTCACATAAAAACAATAGCAAGTACCATGTTTTGTTGATCTATTTCAGCTCATAAGTCTTAAACTTTAAATGAATATGTAATTAAATTACTGACTGTTGCATGTATGAGCTCTTTTATAAAATTCTAATCATTCTAATATGTTATGTGTATCTATCAATTTTTTTTTTAATTTTAAATAAATTATATAATCATCTAACCAATGTAGCTCACCAATCATTAACAGGATCGAATTTTTATCTTGGACAAAAAATACTTCCATCATGCCTCAAATTCTATCATATCTATTTTAGAAATATAATATCTACTACACATAATTATTTCTGTTTTAGTATTGCCAAAGACTCATTCATATATTCTATACGATCCAATTACAATTTTATAAAATATGTTAAATTTCAAGGGAATGAAATTACAAACTTACACACTATATATACAAATTTAGTGATATTACATATATCATTTATGGACTGTTAATTATCATGGTAAACTTGATAGCTTGAGAGAAACTCTAGCCGCCTCCCGAGTTTCCTCTAGTTCTCTGTCGTGGGAAAAAATTATTTGTTGTATTAAAAAACTGCTTTAAGAAACAATAAGAAAGCTGTCCCAAACGAAGTCTTAGACTCTTTGGGCAGATAAAGTATTCTGTGAGGACAACGGACGCCATCCAGAGGCCAATCAAAACGTGCCACGTCACTTTTTTGATTGGTACCGATGCTGAGTACCAGGTGACATTCTAGTTGATCTCTGAACCATCCGGTGTCCGCACAAAATAATTTCGAGAGCTGAAATAGAGGTGAAGACGGTCAGCATGCATGTTCTTATTCATGATAAAACCAAGAAAGTAAAAAAAAGTCACTTCCTTTCACTCTTCCCTTAAACCAAAAATCAAAATTATGATAAAGATGCACATATATTGTAAACTTTCCACTTAAAAGTACAAAATAAGGCTATCTTTAACAAGATGGAAAGAGAAGAAAAAATTCATGATCAAAGTTTTTTTTTTTTTCCTTTTATTTTGAGAAGAGCACAGACAATAAAATAATAAAAAAAATGTTATGCTCGCAACAGAAACTAAAATTTTGCTAATGATGCCCTTATCATTAATGCCACATTTACATTCCGCACACATAAAATTTGGTTTCTTCTATATAACATGATTATATGATATGATCATAATGGCAGTTGATGGGCAAGTCATTGCCCAATAATGCCTGAAGGTTACTAGAATGTTATCAGACGAAACAACATGAGTGCTACAGAGCTCTATACCCAACCAAAGCTCAGTAGAATTTTAGTATTAAAACATTTGTAACACCTTTATTGACTAGGAAAAGAACAAATTCAACTTTGTGAACAGTGGACTCAGACTAGACACTGCAAAAGGCAAGGCAAACATTGGGTGAACACAAAAGAAAATGCACTAACCCTTCTACTTTGGAGAAACCTTTGGCCTTTAACAAAAGAGATTTCTTTATTCAATCATAAAGAAGCACATTTTGCTCATTGAAGAAGTCCGCTTTATCGTTTGCATTAGCCACAAAGCGGTCGCCAGTAGAAGAGCTGGGATTCAAAAGATGGTGATTCCCTGCGGAGATAAGAAAATATAAATTATCAATTTTGAATGAGAATTTTCGCACAGTTAGTCATATATATGACACTAATTTGCAAGTGCAAATCATAGGAAAAGCGCTGCTATCAATAGATTCTAAGGCTTCATTTGGGACAGCTTTCTTCCTGCTTCTTAAAACAATTTTTTAGTACAAAATTTTTAATTTTTGTAGTAAAAAACTGTTTTAAGAAGTAAAAAAGCAGTCCCAAACGAATCGTCGAAGCCTAACAATCGTTATATAAGAATGAAAGCTAGGAATAAGTTTGCAAACATCAAAGCATTCTATTTTTCATCTGTTTTTGGATTGAGTGGAAAACCAAGAATGCATTTCTTGAATTTTACCATACAAGAAATGCACCGCAACATCGATACAAAGCCTAACAATATATTGCGAGGTATGATTTTGAATATTCGTAACCACACAACAAGTTGCTTCCCTGCTATCAATAGATTCTAAGGCTTCATTTGGGACGGCTTTCTTCCTGCTTCTTAAAACAGTTTTTTAATACAAATTCTTTTATTTTTGTACTAAAAAAATTATTTTAAGAAGTAAAAAAGCCATCCAAAACGAATCGTCGAAGCCTAACCCAAACAATCGTTATATAAGAATGAAAGCTAGGAATAAGTTTGCAAACATCAAAGCATTCTACTTTTCATCTGTTTTTGGATTGAGTGGAAAACCAAGAATGCATTTCTTGAATTTTACCATACAAGAAATGCACCGCAACATCGATACAAAGCCTAACAATATATTGCGAGGTATGATTTTGAATATTCGTAACCACACAACTTCCTTCTTTCAATATGTAGCAATTTTGTTTGGAACTTCGATGGCAACAAGCTTCTCAGCAAAGCCCAATTCAATTCTTCAATGAAATAATGTTGCTTTACCTGCTAAGCTCCCGTGGATTCTTTAAAAGCACACAAACTCATCTGGGAACTTCAGAGGCCGCTGTCACTCGCTTGAGAATCTAGCACTCTCTACATGAGCTGCCTTAAGATTCTTCGATCCTAAGCATGGTTTAAAATTGTGCAATATGAGGCTTGCCTTGAGGCCCGCCTTTCCGCAATTCCAATAAAAAAAGCCTCGATGCTTACGCATCAAGTTTTTTTTATGAGGCTTGCGCCTCAAGCTCAACTTGGTTGAGACCCGCCTCGCCTCACTGGCATGAGGCTTACGCCTCACGCTATATATATTAAAAATTACATAAATCTTGAAGTAAATGCCCTACATTTGACTCTATAGGAGAGGAGGAAGGGGAGAGAGCAGTTCACCATAATAATGATTCAAATGAAGAACCCCTTAGTGATGACAGTGCTGATGACTTATGAGTTCTTATGTGATATGTCATTACTATTTATTTTTGAAAATTGAAATTATATGTTAATGAAAAGAATACTGGGATTTGGGAAAGATAGAATTTTGAGTTGAACTATATTTCATGTTGTTTTATTATTGAGATATTTTGATTTCACTTCATATCTTATGCTTTTTTATGTTTTATATTATTCACTCATTAGTATATAAAAAAATTATCATTTTATGTTTAGGGAATCTTTTGATTTTGAGGCTTACGCCTCGCCTTACGAATGAAAAACACCTCAATACCCAAATACGCAATTTTAAACATTGATCCTAAGTAACCCTTCACTCCCTCTCTCAAGAACTCGGGAGGGGCAAATAACTCTAAAATTTAATTAGCTATCAAGTTTGTGATGAGATGAGCCTCTTCATTTACATAAGTTACAAAGGTCTCAACTACCATAACAAATACAGGAGTAAAAATTATCTCTAAGACCTTAGAAACCACTATAAGGTTCACCTGACTGTTGGGAGCGACAAAGACTTAATCACGCAGATGTCCATTGATGTGCCACAAGTTTTTCAATGCATTTCAACCGTTAAATTCTCACCCACATTTTGGCAACCCCCTCGTCACATCCACAACATGATTATCTTCGTCTGTTTCAAGGTGAGCTTCTATATATGGAAGTAACTCATCACTGTATTATTTGTATTTATGACAAACTTCAATATGAGAAAGCAGTGATTTCATGTAAAAGATAATGCACCATCAGTGTGATATACTCTTTCACTATATACTAGTGCTCGTTGTCGTTCAATTTTCAACTCAAAAACAACACTAGATGCAATGACATTGTCCGAGAAAATAATATATACCATTGTTTAAAAAAAGCGGTTAAGGCGGACAAATCGAGGCACGCCTCAAATCGAGGCATTACGCGGGCGAACTAAGGCTTAAGCCTCAACTGTTCGGATGTAGCATACGCCTTTTTTCACTGAGGCGTATGCCTCAAGGCTTGAAGCGCCGAGGCAACACGAGGCAGTGCCTCCATTCATTCTTTTTTTTTTTCGCCAGGACTCGTGCATGTGCATGAGTCGAGATGCTTATTAGATAGACTTAGAGCTTCTATTTCGAAGCACTTCCACCACTTGATTCTCTCTCGTTCATTCTCTCGCATTCCCTGTTGTCTCTTGTTCCTTCATTACTTTGATTGCCACTCAGTCGAGTTCGACGTACTTGGAGGCGAAGGTAAGGTTCTCGTTCCTGTTTCGTGCCTCTATCGTTCTTTCCCCATAGCTTTCTTCATCTTCGCCTGATTTTCTTTGTTCCTATATTGTTCCCGTTTCGTGCCTCTCTTGACTCTGACACCGACGTGCCTCTCCGACTTCGACAGCCACATTTTCCTCATCGCCAGGCGCAAAGGTAACTTAAAAATTTAGCACTGTAACCACTTGAAATGAGAGTCTTAGATTTTTAGATCTTTAAAACTTACGTTGTTGTAATAGTTTTATTCCAGATTTGTGGTTAGGCTTATTAAATATCATATACATTGTTGTTATAGGGTTATTTCACTTAATAAGTTGCTTGTGTTAGTATTTTTCAATTTGACATGGAGAAACGAATTTTAGTTCTTGAATGTTTTATATTTATTAGTAATATTTTTGTGTACTGAAATTAGTTTGCATAATTAACTTCGTAGGAATGAATTTAAATTACATATAATTGCATATGCTTTAAATGTTAGCAAACTCTTGCATATACTGAAGCAAAGAAACAATGATAATGAAATTGAACATTTGTTTGTTGATGATTTACAATCTGATGATGAATGGTTACTCCTAATAATGCTAATATTTCTGAAATTGAAGCTAAAGGAGAAATTCATGTCAATGAGGACAATGAAGCAACTACCCAAGTATATAAAAGAAAGAAATAAAGAGAGATTGGAGCTTCAAAAAAATTCAAAGGTATTCTTAAATATAATGAATTATTTTTTATGTTATTATTGTTTCATTCTAGAGCTAATGAAATATTAACTGATATATGAGATAAAGAAAAAAATATTATAGATGAATAAGAGTTTGTGAATGACTTTGACATAAATTATGAAAATTCTTCTGAAGACAATCAAAGTGATGATGAGCTTATATTGGGTCTTGAACCTAAGGGGGTGTTTTATTTTTAAGTAAGTTTATTTTGAATATTGTGTTCCAGTAATTTTATCTTAAAACAAATTATCAAGTTCATAATTTACATAATATTTTGTCATTTTTTGTCATTATTTATAATTTTAAATTATCTTATTTTTATTGTTTTGAGGCTAGCTAACTGTCATCAAGAAATCCGCTAGGGCCCCATAACACATCAAACAGGTAGTCTTCGCTTCGCCTCCTGCCGCTATCCGAACTTAATAATATCATGACTGCAGGCCCAGCTTCCTAAACCACACTAAGCACCACTAACTTGATTGAACAAGTCACTTACAAGCATTATTGAGCTCTTATTCTTCATTGTAAACATGTTTAGTGCTTGTTAGTAAATATACAAACATAATGACTCATTGTGCTTCTTTTAGAAAATAAACAGAGACCCAAGAAACACTTTTGAAGTTGCATATAGAAAAGAAAGCTACTTGTTAGCCAATTGCATGCCTTTAAACTCTTCTATTGGGATAATCTAATTATAGATTAACATGCATGGTGATCACCACGCTCACATGCAATGCCTTGAGCTCCTCCATCTCCTGATGCACGACCTCCACCCAAGGCTTGAAGGGCATTATCGTGATTCACAAACTCTTTGACTTTAACATTCAAGACTTAGTATCTCACTACAGAGCTCCTCCTACCACTGAATTTGAGCCCATCCATGCATTCAAACTTTTACTTGAACTAATCTTAGGCACACCCCTATGGAAATCTCCATCTTTTCCACACAAGGCTACAATATTGATAGCACATTAAGCTCACTAAACAAATATTTATGCACTTTATTTAGTAATTAAGAAGTAAATTATTAAAAACATATTATTATTTCTTGGCTTCTTGCAGTTACACATGATTCTGAACTTGAAGTTGTGACTGAAGATATCCTCACTTTAACAGTAAATGAACTTGAGAGAGAAGCTGGAGAAAGTTCTATTATATGAAACTTTAAAGTTTAAACAATGAATTTGTGTTGTATTTCATTAAGAACTTGAAACTTTTGCAGTACCCTTCTGGCTGTTTAGTTGTTTAGTTGTACCCTTCTGAGTTCTGGCAAAAAAAAAGAAAATGATCTCAAACATGCCCTAAATTTTTTGAGCGTGCCAAAGACCATGAGGCATACCAGCAAAAATATTTTGGACAGTATGTGCATCTCAATGGGCAATATTTTGTAAATGGTTGTACCCTATGGTTAGCTCTTAACAGGCATGGACAAGCCATCATCATTAGAATGGATCAGATGCTTGAAGAATTTCAACATCTTTGGCAAAACCATCTCCATAAACCAACTCAAGCATCAATACAACAAAAATAACATCAAGCATTTATATTACTACATGGGGGTCGGCAAAGGAAGCATGAAATTTTCTGAAGCCCATCTCGCCAATCCAGAAAACAGATGTCTTGGTTTTTGCTTTAAATAATCTCTAGGATTAATAAGTATAGAAATTCTGTAGATCAATATAATGCCTGCACATATTATTTGAGATGACAATCAATGGACCATTACAAACCTTAAATACTTCAACATCATCTCATAAGTTGACTCATGCTTCACTAAAAACACTAAAAAATAAAGATTCTTCAAGACTTTTAATTACCACAACGAAGTAGTGATTGCTTCTTCAAGACATTTGTCAAAATCTCATTCACCAAATATATTTAAGTCAGACAAAAAAGCTTTCTCATTCATCTCTTCCTTGTCTATTTCATATGACGTCTCAACCATAAATGAGCGCCAAATGAATGCTCTCATAATTCCTTCTTGAGCTGTCATACCTAACATCTGGTCTCTAAAGTCCAAAACTCTTCAAGTCATCAAATGTCCTGATCTCATACTGCATTGCTATTATATGCCTCAAGATAATTTGATACCAATTATTAGGAAAAAACCTATTTTTTTATGAGGAAGTGCGAAAAAAGAAATAATTTGATGAACACTCAAAATTAAAATAAAAAGATCATGTAAAACGAAAGGCATCCAAAATTATAAAATTTGGTCCAATTCTAATTAGAAGAGGGGGTAACAAATCAAATAGCCACACAAATGTACAAGCAACTAGCCACAGAAAACAATCTCCCCAAATCCCATGTATATTCAATCTCACCGTAAAATAAACTATGAACCTCTCAAGATATCAAGCTACACAAGAGAAAATAACAAAGAACTAAACCATACCAAAAGACCTTCAACCAAATGCTCATCAAATATGGCACCAAATTTACTAATTTACCAGGCAATGTGCGACAACTGCTTTAGCAAATTCACGTGAACCTCCCAAACTCAACAGAACATGCACATATAAATAACCTCACTGTCACCTAACGCTGATCCTTCAAATGCGAAAAACAGTAGACCACCTCAATTCTCATACCTTGGCTCTGAGTAAATGGGCATGTAAATTTCTGGATCCCAACAAACCTATCCAGTAAACAAAATGACTTAAGTTATTTGATTTAAATAATTACAAAGATTTATCAGCACAATTGTTCTGGAAATTATGATCCCCATATAATTTGGAAAAAAAAAACTCAACGCATGGACATTTGGCACCAAAAAAACCACAAAGATGCTTCAGAAGATAGAAACATGTGAGGTCTCTTAAAGCCAACACAAAATCATTAGGTTCAATGTTGACATCGGCAAGAAAACCATTTTGGTTCCAATGCTTGAAATGCTTCAATCATCATTAGAATATGAAATCATTCAGAGTAGCATTCAAATGCGGAAGAAAACCTGTGAAGATTTGTACATGCTTGAAGAATTTAATTATGTTTACATAAAAACTTCTAAAAAAAAAAGAAAGGTCAGTGATTTTACATTAGCTTGCCAAGTAGAACTACCATCAGGCCTGTAAGCTAACTCGCCAGACACATTAGCTTCAAGAAGTTTATTAATAGAAAAATAAAAAAAGAAAGAAACAAGATGATGTGCAGAAAAAGAACAGTAGCTTCAACTCAGCTAAAGATGAATGCATATGCTTGATTGCAGGTTGTTTCTAGAACCTTCGTTGGCAGATGTTCATCCCAGCTGAAAAGGTCTGATATCAACCAATTACATTCCAGTTGTATACCCAGTAAAGTACGACTCCCTAGGGTAAAATTGTAGGCCAAAAAAAAAAAGTACCACACCTAGAAACTAAATTCTGGTTATATAACGAAATATAAATGCTGAAAATGTTTTGATTGTGAACCAGGATGGCTCCCAAACTTACTAATCTCTCCAATAAAATCAACAAGATAATCAGTTAAAATATAGGAGAAAAGAATATGGAAAAGAAAAAAGTACTAAATTGCAGCTTGCACGGTGACAAACTTGTTTGGCTGCTTTTGCCCGAAGAGTAGACATTACCACCACTGCAGTACTCTATCGGCAAATAAATTTCTTAGTTTCAAAGTGCGCATACAGAGTTGGAAAAAAGGGATGATAAAAAAAACTATATTTTTTATTATAGTAGTAGTTAGAACTTAGAAGAGATTCAATATTCATGGATAAAGTATAGCCCAATTGATTGGCATTTATTTAAACAAAGTGTACAAATCAGCCATAACTGGCCTTAAGAGGAAAAAGAAAAATCATAAATGAAGCACACCCAATTAATTATAATAGGGTAAATTAAGGCATGTAAATGAATGCACAATTTTAAATTTATTCTACATTCGGAAACACGTATCATTAGAGAGCTAGATGTGGCATGACTTCAGAGGCTGTGGCTATAGAGGCCTCTGCATATAAGGTTGTATGAAGACATGAGAGCTGCAGTACGTGCAGAGGCAAGGAGAACAGCTAGCACTGGCGGGGAAGGTTACATTCTAGGAGCAAATTGCAGTGTAGAATTAATGTTGGAAGACCTACAACTAAAAGGCAATAAGTTGGTAGCATGTGTGCTTTTCAATTTGATTGCAAGAACAAGAATTAAGGTGCTAAATTCAGGATTTTAACACTCCTCCCTCAAGCTAGGAATTGTTGATTAATCCTAGTATGGAATTAAGATTGTCAAATTGAGATTAATTAAGAACTTATGAATCTCGACAGTCTCAAGTTTTGTTGGAGTGTAATTAATTTGGGTGATTCTACCAATTTCAAAATGTTTTGGCCGATCATGGATCATGGTGAACTAGGTTCTTAGCAATGCTCAAATTTCATTATCATAAGTAACGAGAAATAGCTAGCAACTTCTTCCCAAACACATTTGTTTCAAAACAGACTCCAAAAATTGCTGCCAAACACATTTATGTTGAAATTAATCACTTACGCAAACCTTTTTTTATCGTCTATAAACCCACTAGAGTATTCAAATAATTTGATGATTTCATACCCATGATAGAATGCTCTTTACTAAAGCTAAGTCAATGAAGGCCAGCAAGGGTATTATTTTTTCATTGTGTAATGCACAGTGTTCTTGTTATTATATGTATCAAAACGAAAAGGAAAGGAAAATTGCTTTTATGCATAACAAGACACTTTAATTCATTAAAATGGCATAAATGAGTACATAATCATTTCCTATTTCAAATTACTATCAAGCCTATAAAATACATATTTTACATAACCAATATTTTCTTTATTAAGATGATACTATCATAAAAAATAACCTTACAAATCAGTATTAACTCACAAATCGCCTTCAAACTTGTAGCACCATTAAAATTTGCTTGAGTGCATTCTGAAAGCATATACCTTTCCCCATTTAACCTATCATTTAAAACATAAGCTTCCTTGGATTAAAAGACATACAAAAGTAAATAATTGGATAATATGTTTGGTAAATAAAGGAATCATATTTACCATTTCAAGTTTACAATCTTGCAGATAAACGTTTCAAGAAATCATACTTGATACAAACCAGCGCATGATGTTCACTCCCAAGACTATCTTCTATAAAGGTAACTCGATAGAGGGAAATTTATACTTTTTGCAACCTGAAATTCCACTAGAAATCAATGCATGCCAAAAAAAAAAAACGTGGATAATAAATTGATCGTTCAACTTGAAGACCACATACCCTTACAGCCATTTCCTCATCAGTAGTACATCGGTATCTAGTAGAACCTTCTAAAGGGAAGCTACCATTTTTGCATATAAAATTGGCATTGCAGAGAGCAGATAATTGCAACAGAACATCAGATGTCAACCCAACACTTTCACTTTTAATGGCAGAGCCATTTTCACACTGCTCTTCTTCAACCATACTCTCAACAACTGAGGTAATGCATTGAAAAATCGCTAGCAACCTCTCGAGTGGGAAGCTACCAGGTCCCTTCAATAGTATTTCTTCAGCCATTCTATCCTTTCGATCCATTGACATCTGTGAATTCCTATAAGAAAATAAGGAAAATGGAAAGAAGTTTGATAACATTAAAGCCAAGCGACCTTTTATTTGGATTTTCCATAAGGTACAAAATTGAATATGGAAGTTAAAGTCATGCAGTCAATACTTATTTCGTTTCCGATTGATTAAACCTCCTGAAGAGTCAAATAAAGATGCATCGAGAGTAGCAGGATTTCTTGAAGCAATAAATGCAGAGAGGAGCAGATACTTGGCTGACATGGACATATGAAAATCCAACTCATTAGATGCCTCCTTTCTATTTGACTTCCTAATTCCCTTCTTTTGGCGATCTCCTTCTTGCTCAATTTGATGTGAAGAACGGCTCAGGATCATGAAGAAATCATTAAGTGATACAGTCAGGTATGACTGAAGGTTATCAAAAAGTTTTCTCTTCATAGCCTCATCTGGAACAACAGATTGATCAACTAAAGGTTTACAGTATTTCTGAAACAGAGGTTGAAATGCCACTGACAACTCATCAACTCGTCTGGTGACTCTAAAGAATGGCTTCAGAACCACACTGCAAAAGAATCACACTATTACATGAGTAAAGAGAATTATAGAGTATTCAAATAAAGACTTCTATCAAACCACCATACCTTAGAAAAGATGAGTAGAGCTTTGGGTTAGGTTGATTCCTCATGAATATACTATGTAGATCCTCCAATGTATAGTCAGGAAAGTAGACCGTTATCGGCTCAATTGACCCAGTACACAAATAATGTGCATCAGGAGTAGAACTACTTATATAAATTATGCCAACTTCAGGAATTTTTAAGATCTCATGGATTCGCAAAAGCAGAGGGACAATGTTAGAATTCTTGCCCCATGAGCGAAGTAGCTCAAAGTTATCAAATATCAAGTAGATCATTTCACCTCTATCAACCTCCTCAAAACCCGATTTTATATTCCTTTCCCTAAGAGCATTTATCGCCTGAACCAAAGCAGTTCTAAGTAAATCAATGAATTCTGATAGCTTTTCACATCGCTTGGTTCCACTATTTCCTTTGATGGGATTCCTCCCGTGGAGAAGCAATTGCCTCAGAACGGAATCAAAGAGTATTTGTGGGGAGTAGCATGTTCGAAAACCAGCGTAAACAAAAGGCCGATTGAGATAACGAAAAATTTGAAGAATGGAGATGGTCTTGCCATTTGATGGTCCTCCATAGATGAGGAGAGGGTACATGGGGGAGTTCAAGGAGCCCACTAGCCGCAGAATCTCAAGAATTTGCTGCTTTCTTCCGGGAAGTGATGAGATTAGGGTTGCCAAACTGATGGGTTCTTCTGAGCAGTACAGGCAATGGATTAGTTCTTCGGATTGGGTTTGTGAAGAGAATGGACATACATTCTGGGGTGAGGGCTTGGAAGGTGATAAGTGCGATGAAGATCTAGTTTTTCTTCCAGGGGATAGTGGGATTACTCCATCTTTAGCCATCTCTTACAGATCCTTATATCGATTGGTTCAAGAAAAATGAGACAACTTATAGTACAAATGCTTGCAGGGTTTAAGAAGCAAATCTTCTGCTCGCAAAGTCAGCCTCTGTTCTTCTGAGCACTCGATCCGCAAAGCGTTACGCTGTCTCCTAGCTGTCAATGATTAACAAGGAAGGCGGGTTAGGGCTTCGAGTAACAGAAACTAGGGCGCTAAAATTGGAACGAAGAAGAACAATGGAAAAATTCAGTTAAAAAATCGACAATCTATATTTTTATTATGCATAAAATATTAAAATATAAAATTTTGATTTGTAAGCCTCGTGATAACTACCTGAAGAACAAATGATAAGCAAAGAAGACATAATTTGCTTGTTAGCAAATAACATTTGCACATTGTAATTAGGTTGTAATTGTAATAACTATGTCATAATTTTCTAAGCATGCCATATTCACATGAGTCTACATATTAATTAGGTTATATTTTTGGTTCAAGGGTTAATACAGATGAAAAATTATTATCCGCGGAGTACGGACGTAGAGATACGTCCGAACATTCACATAAAATGTGGCATGTGGAGTGCATTTTGGTTGCACTTTTTTGTGTGTTTTACCAACGTTTTAGTTGCACTTTGACTGTTCTTTTGTTGCACTTTTTTTTATTGCGCTTTGAATGTGTTTTACCTGCACTTTACATGTACTTTACATGCGCTTTTGATGCCCTTGGCTTTTTTTATTTTAGAAAGGTATGATAAAGTTCCACGAACACTCCACGTGTCAACATTTTATTGGAATCCGGACGTATCTTTACATCCGGATTCCGCACCTAATAATTTTCCAATACATAAAGATAAACTAATTTTTTTTAGCTAAAATCTACTTAATTTTCTTTTAGTTTTTTTAATATATTTTCTAAAATGAATTTACATGTAGTAGGGAAGGAAGTAATAGAAATCTATCAATTTACAAGCTGATTTCTAGACCAATCAAGCTAACAATCAAAACATATTAAGAGTTTTCTTGCAGTGTAAGATATTCTAACAAACATGAACCAGCTAACAATTGATCCAGTACGATCCAACCCATTAGAAAGATGAACATCCAATTTTTAGACAGCGCAAACCAAAAGAAGGGATTTTAATATTCAATGTTAAATAGAAGGAAATCTTCAAAGATGAGTCCAAACCAGCAAAACAAAACCGCCTATTTGCTCAAAACAGGATGCTAAGGGGACAGTGCTGTATTTGAGAAGGTTCGTTCGCAACCCTTTTAGGGGCCGCGTAGGAAATGAGGGGCTCGGGACGAACGACGTGTGGAAGGTGGAGGGGGTTCGAGCACGGTAAGGAGGACGGGTTCGGGCACCAGTTGACCTGTGTAAGAGCAAAATAGTATTAGGGCATACTGTCCGTCAAAATTATAGATAAAAAAGAGCTACTTCGTACGGTTGGATATTGTTCTTGATATTGTTAATATGACTCATTCTGATTGATCAATAGATGCATAGTACACAGCTCATCTTGGTCTGTTGGTTGAGAGCTTATGCTTCAACTAAGAGGTCCTGGATTCGAGTCTTTGTGTATGCGTGGTGTGTATGAGTTTGCCTTAATTGGCCTAAATGTCCCAAAAAAAAAAAAAAAAAAAACAGATGCATAGTTGCATTTGATGTCCACACAATTAAATTTCCATTCGTCGCAGCGGTAGTATTAAAAATGGAAAATATATTAATTAGTAACTAAATAACTCTCAATAGTAATTAAATAATATATAATTGTTGCGTCCACGAGTATTCGTGGCGGTAGAGAAATATAAAGTTTATCGTCTTAGCATTGTACGAAAATCAAGCACGCAATCAGATAAGAGAGAGGGTCTAGCATTCACATGAGACACCAATATTTTTACGTGGAAAACACTTGAAAAGGGGGAAAAAACCACGGGGCCTAGCCAAGTTTGAATGAATCCACTAGTATTGTAGTTGATTACAAATAAGGTCCTTCCTTGGTGGAAGGTCTTAGCTTGATGTACATCTTATGGAGTACATTACATGATGTTAATACAAAGAGTCATTGTTGACATGTTCGTTTGGTCGGAAATGCTCTAAAGGAAATCCTAGATCATACTATTATAAAGCACGCTTTATCGCATCAAAAACACCGCTGCGCTTTGCAACTGTGGTAATAGTACCAGACATGGCCACAAAAACATCTTGACAAGTGAAACTTGGAATCTAATTGACTCAAAGTACACTGCAGTAGAAACAACCATATTTTCCAGTACAAGAATTGCAGCTATTTAAATAATCAATAACACATGTTCCTGGGTTTCTGAGCTGGAAGAGCAACAGCAGGTTGGAACAAGAAATATTTAGCCTAAATCAAATCTATAGAAACTGCAGAAATTAAAACTACAGCATTAACCTAAATTAGAGCAAACCTAAATCAAATCTATAGAAAAGACCTAAATTAAATCTACAGAAACAAGTTGGAACAAACCTATTTATGAAGTTATGTTTGTAGTTGTAGTCTTCCAAGAGCAGGGGTTCGACCACGATGAACCTAGGGAAGAAAGAGGAGTTTACGAGGGCGGCGTAGGAAAGGAGTCGTTCAGGCGTTCGGGTACGAATGACTTTTGAAGGAGGGTTTTGACTTACGAGCACAGTATGCCCGAAGGCTTGAGGCACGAGTTGAGCGGCATAAGAGATCAGGGCAACTGCGAGATTTTGTTTGTGCGGACTTGTAGCTCTATTATCAATTTATTAAGAATATATATATATCAATTAATAGATGATAACTAATGATTTATTTATGAATATATATTATAATATTTGCTTAAGTTTTATAATTTATGAATCAGTAATTATTATATTATTAAATTATAAAAAATATAAATATTTATATTAAATTATTCTACAATTTTACAATGAGACTTTATCGATCTTGATATCAAACATTAATCAAGTTATTTAATGAGCTTGCTCACAAGTTCCATATTGAACAATAAACGAGTTTTTATCGAGCATCTTATCGAGTTTCTTATCGAGTATGTTCACAAACTTTACATGATGTTGTTTATGAACATAAATGAGCTAAGCATGTGATTGTTCAAGCTTGTTCATTTAATCATCGAGTATTAGAAAAATGTTCAACCTTATTTGATTACTTAATCAAACAATTACGAACGAACTTTAATCTAGCCGAACCATGAGCTGTGAGATCAATATAAACTAAGAAGGGTTTGTAAAATACTAATCATATATTAAATATAATAATTTTCAATTCATCGTTTAATTTATATCATTGTTGCGGGTGAGAATATATGCGGTCGTAGGGTAAATGAATAAAACGTCTTAGCAATGTATGTATATCTGACGCACCAACAGATAGTTAATAAAGAGAAAAACATCATAAGTTTTTTTTACGTGGAAAACCCGAAAAGGAAAAAATCACGGGGCTTGACCTAGATGAGAAAGTTTCACTAAGTTTGAATGAATTACAAAGATTGATTTGCTCATTTTCTTGAAGATAAAGGGATTACAAAAGATTTGAGAATCAGATAGAAGCATGGGGATGGTTGACGAATGAGCAGAGGTCGACGGTGTTCAAGAAGAACTCTGATGGGGGTCGATGAACGGGGGAAAGTTCGGTGGTTGTTGACAAATGAGTGAAGGTTCGGTGGTGTTCGAAAGAACTTTGGCTATAGTCAACGAGCGAGCAGAGGTCTGGCAATGGCCGGGAAGAACTCTGACGATGGTCAACGAATAGGTGAAAAGTATGTTGGTGGTCGAGAAGAACTCCAATGATGGTCGACGAGCGAGTCAAGATCCGGCAGTGGTCAGGAAGAACTCCGATGGTGGTCGAAGAGCGGACGAAACTGCGTCTGTGGTTTATGAGTGTGCGGAGGTCCAACGGTGGTTGGGAAAAACTTCGTAGGTAGTAGACGAACGGACGAAGGTCCATCTGTGGTCGGGAAGAGCTTCAATGGTGGTCGGCAAATGGGCAGAAGTCCGGCGGTGGTCGACGAACGTGCAGTGGTTGGCCACGATTAAACTCCGGCGATCTCTTCCTTTCTTCTCGCTTCTTTTTCCTCTTCTTCCTCTCATGAGAAGAATGGGAGTTTTTTATAATTTTTTTTAGACTAACATGGCTTGTAAATAAGGGGAGGATCAAGGTCTAGATGGGAGAATTTAAATGGACAACCAATATTGATCCCTTTGTTCATGGACCGTTTATTGATCTTTTGAATATCTTAATGATATCAGAATATGGTGATCTTGAGCTGGTTAGAATTGTCTCATCGAGCCGCTCAATTTGACTATAAGCATGTCACGTATGGAATTCGTTAGGTAATCCAAATTATGTTTTGACCCTTTCAAATATGCTTTGGACTCTTGATGTGGGCTCATTTGGGCTTGAATTTGACTTATTTTGATGTCGGTGGGTTCGTTTTTTCCAAGACGTTTAGTTCAACTATAAATTTGCTAAAGTCGAAGTTTGGATGGTCCAGATTAAATTTCAAAAGCTTTCAACTCAATTTTGCTCAAGATTTGTGTCCGATGAAGATAAATTTTTGATAATATATCAATCATACTAGCATATTTTTTTATACTATTTTGACCCTCTAGTAATACAAATAAAATGAATTTATAAATCAAAGTTAAAATCAATATTTTATAATTTTTTAAATATATTTTTGGTAAGTATATTAAGTCGTCTGATTTAACTATTTCTGTACGTACATGCATTAATTTCATATATAATTAATATAGGCAAACAAATACAACCTTTATAACAACAGGCCATTATTAAATTATTATCAATCCACCAAAAAAAAAATCAAAAACGTCCATGATATCCATCATTAAAATCGATGGGGCACGTGGCATCAATGTCTCCACATCTTTCCCTATCAATTTTTCTTAATTTATATTTATGATAATAAATAATGATACTGGAGATAAGAAGTTTTATATTAATTTTAATATTAATATAATATTAATTATTTATATATTATACCCATTTAAAAATATCTTAATTTTTTTTTTGATATAATAAAGACTTATAATGATCAAAATTTTGATCTGAATATTGAATTTTTTTTCTTTTTGAGGTCTTGTTTGTTTTCCGTAATACCCACTTCTTCAAAATAATTTCTAGTGAACCTCGGTATTAATTATTTATATATTATACCCATTTAAAAATATCTTAAATTTTTTTTTGATATAATAAAGACTTATAATGATCAAAATTTTGATCTGAATATTGAATTTTTTTTCTTTTTGAGGTCTTGTTTGTTTTCCGTAATACCCACTTCTTCAAAATAATTTCTAGTGAACCTCGGTATTTTTGCCGATTTGAGAAGAATTTTTTTCTCCATTTGTTGTTATGAAAGCTCAGTTAAAAACGAAAATACGAAAAAATAGAGCCGAAAAATCAAGCAAGGCCTGAGTGTTTAAATATAGACTTATATATTGTATATGAGCTTGATGTTTTAATTAATCTCTTAATTGAAACTTTAATATCTTAATTAATAAATAAAGATGGGTACATATTCCCAACGGATTTAGGAAAGTGTAGCATCATTTAATTAATTAGTTGGTAAAATTCTTTATCAGCTTTCTTGAGTGCAGCTAATGCTTCTGCGTTATATTTTATTTTCGAAGCACAAGTTTTTCGAATCTCTTCTATAAATGGGCCAACCCTTTCCGTTCCCAATTTACAGTGTGAAGCAAGAAAGGCAATGGGCGCTACGAAGACAGCCGGTAAAAATCCTCCTGCAGTAAAGATTCCGACTCGGGGCTTTATATCTTCGGCGACGGAGACAGAGAAGGCGGCGGCGAAGGAAGACGAGGGGCAGCAGCTCAGCCCAGCGGCGAGGATTTTCCGGCAGCCTCAGTTCAACTGTCACATCATAGCCATTTTGGGGATGGGAAAATTCATCCGCGCCGACGAGCTGAAGGCCGGCCTCGAGGCCACGCTCGTCCGCCACCCGCGCTTCTCCAGCGTCCAGGTACGCTCCCCGAAAAGTTCTCTACACGTTTTCGACTTCTACATCCAGGGAATTATATGGATAACACAAAAGTTTTAAAATGTGTTAGACTGTAACTCGTTAATGAGCTAGCGAAGTTGGTTTATCGAGAGTTTCGAGCTCAAGCTCCAGTAGAATTTTAAGCTTGTTTGATTATCTTGGATTCGATCCAGCTCGATCTAAGTTTGAGCTCGGGATTTGACTCGTAAGTTGAGCTTGAGTTAAGGATGACTTGAGCTCAACTTAACTCATTTGCACCCCTAATAGCATGTGATTTACATGTATGACATAAAATTTATATGTATTTATATATCTAAGGATTTCGGGCTAAAATATTAGCGGCGGTAAAATATGAAATTTTACATTTGAGTATTGAACGATTATCCAGCTCACAAACAGAGAAAGAACAGAAACGCCAGAGTTTTTTACGTGGAAAATCTTGAAGGGAAAAATCGTAGGGTCACACTCAGTTGAAATGAATCCACTAATGTATTAAGTAGATTACAAATAATAGATTTGTCCTCAAACTTAAGGACGATCAAAATTACAATAGTCAACTACCAAGTCGAAATCTAGCAATAAACAGGGGTTGGATAGAAGTTAGGCGATAGTCGGTGATTGAGCAGAAATCCGATGGCAACTGGTAGTCGGTAGAAGCTCGGTGATAGTCCGATGACAGTTGGTGGTCGGGCAATGGTTGAGGAGGAATTTGGTGGCAAGAGAAATCTGATTTCTCTCTTTCTTTTGCTTAGGTCCCCTCAATGAAAACGAGGGATCTATTTCTAATTTTTTTTTGGAGTGGCATGCTCATTTTTTTTTGGGAGTGGCATGATCATTAAATTAGGAGAAGGTCAAGACATGTTGGGAGTGTTATAAGTGGACAGTCGATATCGACTCTCTTGATTGTAAACCATTTATCGAGTATTTGAGTATTTTTTAATGACATCAGAATTTGACGATCTTCAGCTCGTTGGATTCATCTCGATGAGTCGCTCGATTCGACTATAAGCATGTCGTGTTTGGAAATCGATTGGTCGTCCAAATTATGATTTAAACCTTCTACATGTGCTTCGGGTCTTCAATTTGATCTATTTGGGCTCGGATTGAGTCAAATTCAATGTCGTTGGGTTCGTCTTTTCGATATGTTTAGTTCGACTATAAATTTGATGAAATCGGAGTTCAGATAGTCCTAGATTTGATTTCAAAAATTTTAACTCAAATTTGTCTCACGATTCGTACCAAATCAAGTTTAATTTTTGATGATGCATCACTAATATTTAAACATTTATATTTATTTATATTTAACTAAAAATTTTAAATTATATAAAAATATTACTGATACTATTTTATTTAAAATTAAATATATTTTTATGTGCATATTTTGATGTTACATAGATATTAAAATAATATAAAAATTAAAATATTAGACATATAGATAAAAGAAATAAATAAATAATTTATAACATTTAGTAAATCCCTTTTAATAAATTCTTTATACATGTAATTGCCACTTTATTTTTGTTCCAACTCCTTCAAAATCTACAAATTCGCCAACAAACCTCAAGAATTGTATAATTTAAATTTAATTGAACCTTAAGAAAATTTTATTTTTTTCTTCTTTGATTTCAATTTGTAAACTATTTATAAATTATTCCATCTAAATAAAATGATTAAAAAATCGTGTCAGCACATTCTGACACAAAAATACAAAATTGCAACCGGATAAATTTAAAATTCTATTATGTGCCAAAAAATTTGAAAGATCTGTCAGCATATAATATTTTAAGAGAAAAAATCCTATTTTTTAAAACATGTGGTAGGATTTTTTTTTATTATTTTATTTTTTCATTTTATAGCAGGATATTATGTCATAATTTTTTCAACTATGATTAATACAGCTCCGAAAATTCAGTTTATTAATACAAATCCCTAGATAATATTAGAACTAAAGTTAAAATCACCCAAATTCTAATTTTAGTAAACTTATAATTAAATTGAATGTCTCAACGAGATAAACTCAACGACACTATAAGTGATCTAAACTGACTTCAAATGAGTTCAAAATCAAGATATTGATTTGAAAGCTTATGTGCATCAATTTGCAGATCGAACGATATGAAAATCATGTATGTTTATAGTTAAAATGAGCGACTCGATGATACAAATCTAACGAGCTCAAGATCATTCAATTATGACATCATTAAGGTACTCAAATGTTTGATAAACAATCTATGATAAAGGGGATATATATGAACTATTCAATGGAACATTTGAACGTTGGCCATAACCAATATGCTCCTCTAAAAAGGCTAATAGTAGGACCTAATTTTTTTTATAGAAGTAGAAATTCGAGAGCTAAAAGAACTAAAAAAATTTGTTGCATCTTTAACCATCACCATAGACGAACACATACCACCGCCATTGTCAGACTTACCTCATATGACTATTATCACTTGACCATTAAGATATATACTATTGTTTGTCTTTAACTGTATGCTTGTGGATATTCATTTTATGTAATCTCTATAATAAGAATAATACTATTGTTTTCAATTGTGTATAATTTCATTTTCCTTGGTTACGAGAAATGAAGGATTCTTGTTTCTTCTACTATATAGTAGATTATTGCAATTGTGTGAGACCCCATAATTTTTCTTATTCTTGGGTTTTCACTTAGGGGTTGTTTGGTTTCCTAAAAAAGGAATGCATTGTAAAAGGAATGCATGTAAAATGAATACTTTGGAGTTATTTGGATGATTATAAAAGGAATGCAGTTATTATTATTATTAATTTTTATTTGAAACAAAGTAAATGTTGTAAAAAAGTTGTGCCTAAGTGGCCGACGAGGGCGGCAGGGCGGCGTTGGCGGTCGACAGGAGGTGGCGGCAGTTGGAGGTGGCGGTGGCAACGGTCGGAGGTGAGCGATCAGCCAAAGGTGGCAACAGGCCGGAGGTGGGTAGCGCTATAGAGCTTGTGTCTCTGTTCTATAGTAACTCTGAAATTGACATGCAGCACTGCAGCGGTGGGTAGCACTACGGAGCTAGGCCACTAACAACATTTTTCATATATATATATATATACCTTTTCGTTCCTCTCCCACCTCCTCAGATTATTTTATTGATTGTAGGTAACTATCCTCTTACTTTTATTTTTGATGATTTTGATTTTTACGGATTTATCTCTCCTGGATCTGTTAAAACTAAATTATCTCCGAATTTTCTAAGTTTTCATTACATCACTTTCAATATGTTATAGATTTGATCATTATGAACGATTTGATATGATCTTATTATATTTTCATCAGTTAAATATGTGTTTAAAATTTTTCGGGTAAAATGTGTATAAAAAAGATCAACATACTGAAAATAGGATGAAAATGATGTATTATGATTGACATGAAAATACAAAAATTTGATATGTGATAAAATAATTGAAGTGATTAATATGTATGAAAATGATGTATTGATATGACAATGTTGTAATGATTGATATTTGATTGATGATAAGAGTATGGATAATCGTACTGATACCTCAATGATAAGATTACACATAATACTGCTAATATTGATATATATGATAAGAGTACTGTTAATATTAATATATTACAGATAATACTGCCAATATTAACATATATGACAAGAGTACTACCAATATTGATATGTTACATATAATGTTGTCAGTATTTATATATTACAGATATTACTATCAATATTAATATATATTATAAGAGTATTATATTATTAGTATTGATATATTACAGATAATACTGCTAGTATTGATATATTACAAATATTACTACCAGTATTGATATATATGATATATATGATATATATATATATATATATATATATATATAAACACTGATATGATTGCTTATTGACAAGATAAATCGAATGATACGATTGAGATTGATCGAATATGACTAATTAGGATTCTAAGGGGCGATTGTTTGGGAGTTATAAGTGCAGAAGTAAGATATCCATAAGATATTCTCAATTGAATATTTGGTATAGAGAATATTGATTACTAATACTAATTATTATTGATTACTGACATTGATTATTGAATATAGACTGATCAGTGTTATTGCTTACCATTATTGAATTCAGATATCGTTACTAATGTATTGTATAATTGATAGACTAACGAGAATAATTGAATGAAAATTGATTGTATAATAAAGACAAAATGATTGATTGATATATGTGACAAGTATAAATTTTCTTATATGATTTAAAGCATATTTTTCTCTTATGCCTTATATTGATTTCAGTTGTATGTTTTTTGTAATTGCTGAGCTACTCACTCATTGCATTATTTAAATGATTTTAGGTAAGAAGCCTTCGATTTGAGGCTTAGTTGGGATACTAGTGTAATTTTTATTCTACCTCTCTCGTTTATATATTCTTTTGTGACCTATAAAGGCTATTATATGTAATATTTTGAACTTTTTACCGACATAATGTAAATATTAACTACTACAGTAATGTGAACAATATTTTTTCATTATTTATATTTCTTTAATACAATTAATCAGCTATGAATGTTAAATTGATTTGGTTGTAAAGGATTATTGGTTATCATTGAAAAATAAGAAATCAATAAATGAAAAAAATAAAAGAAACAAAAATTCTTTCAGTTTACACAACTAGTGCAACTAGTCATTTTTGTGTTTCTCAGCCAATCCATAATTCTCCACCTACCATTGAAGATCGTAGTCAATGGGCGAAGGAGGTTGAAGAGACCGTTGTTGGCAAGCGATGACACAAGGAGGGACTGTAGTTGGTAGACGACTTCTACTAGAGATACTGTACTTGGTGGGTGATGGCGGACTGAGGGACCATAGTTGGTGGGTGATGGAGGTCGGAGGGACTGTTGTCGACATGTGACAGTAATCGGAGGGCCCGTAGTCGGCAAGTGACGGTGGTTGGAGGTGTGACGTCTCAAGATCTAACTTGGAAAGAATTATTCAGTCAATCCTTTAAGTCAATCTTCTACCAGAGCTATCTATAGTCATCAATAAGTGATAAACAGTCTAACAAAATCTACAATTTAAAACATCATGTAAACATTTCTATTCATTCCCAAAAGTTCATTTACAATATTCAGGATCTACACATTAATCACATATAATCCATCCTGTCATGAGTACAAAAAGAATCACTATAACAAAAGAATAAAAACCTAAAGATTTCTGATCAACCTCAATCTTCTGCTCCCTTGCCTTGACCTGAAAATATTAACCACATATAATGAGCTTCAAAAAGCCTAGCAGGTCACCAAATATCTACAACTAAAATCAAAGCACGGTATGGAAGCAGTATGCACGTCAATCAGTCATATCATAGCAGTGACTTACACATGATCACTGAGTCAATGCATAAACAGAAATTAATACGTAAGCAGTATCAGTATAATAACAGGAATCAATACAGGAACGTGTGAAGCTATCACTATCAGTGGAAGAATCAATAAACGGTATAAAAGTTCGTAAAGCTCAATGAATCATTACGTGCATCAAATCTCTACAGTAGTAGTCGTATCAATAATACCAGTCAATTCAGTAGACAAATCTTCATATCTAAAATTTAAGTTAAATCGTTAAAGAAATCTTCGTATCGGTAATATCAATCAAATCAATCAATAATATCAATCGTATAAAAAGAATTCATCGGTTCAATAATATCAATCGGTATAAAATATCAAATCAATACTATCGTTCATGACTGTTAAAATCAAATCAATGAAATAAAATCATAACATCGTTTGAAACAGTTGGAATCAATCAATGCCGTAGAATCATATCAAGATGTACACTTGCAATTCAGTTATCTATATCACGTGTTTAGTGAATTACATGTCACTTACACAGTATATCACGTGCATATTGTCAATAAAGTGAATCAGTAATATTAGTGCATGCATCAGTATTAGTAATAATCCAGTGACATAACAGTAATGCTATAGTAGTAAAATCATGCATTAATAGTAAAGTCATACAGTAACGATAAATCCGTACAATAATAATAAGAACAATGATTAAACACATGTATTTCAGTAATCAATAATCATACTCACAAAATACTCAACAAGTAAAAGTCCTGGCTATTACGGTGTTTTTCAGTCTTGTATCATATATCTTGTATCTTATCCATTGGCTCAGTGAAAAGAGTCGTCACTCTTTGCCCGTCGGCACAGTAATCACCTCCTTATAACTCCCTTCAATAATCACGTGATCAGTAGAGGATAACACCAAACCGTATTTAAAGGAAAGCCCATCGGCCCACCATCCTGTACAGGTCAATCAGTCTCCAACCAACGATTTAACCAGTTCTTACTTATCTTTCACACACACAGTGGTATCACAGTAGTATCATAATAATTTCAATCATATAACCACATTTATCATTATCATCAACGCATTGCAACCAATAAATATGATTTGGCTCAATTTAGAAAACCCCTTAAAATATCGTATATTTGACAGAAGTCGTTGTAAAATACACAGATCTAGAAAATTACCAAATTACTAGAAATCTCATAAAACAACGTTTCAAAACTTTACTTGTACTGAATCAATATTTTTCAACATCCGGATAATATTCTATTCGATAAAAATCTCACAGAATTCAAAATACCCAGTGAAAATTTTCCAGAAAATACTCAAATCATGCAAAATCATCATTTCAACAACATACCAAAAGTTACGCTGTAAAAATTTCGTCAATACAAAGATATGCACGTTTTTCGGTAACGGAAACACAAAACGGAGCAGAAAAATATCAAAACACAAAATCTTTGAAATCAGAAACAGGATTCGGATTCCTTACTGCGCGATAAACAATTCTTCTAACAGCGGCTACGGACGAAAAGCGCTTCGCGGCATCCGAAATCAAGCCTTCCTCTTCTCTTTCCTTCTCTTTCTCTCTCCAGCTTTCTCTCTCTTCACAAAAAGATCTCAATCCATTATATACACATGCAGATCGTCCCGGACGAAGTGTATTCACCCCGAGACGATTTTCCCTCTGGATGAATCGTCTTCAGACAAAGTGTATTCGTCCCTAAATGACTTGCTCTCTGGACAAATTTCGTCCCGACGGTTCGTACAGGTTCTCACAGACGAACCATACCGTTTTTCACAATTTTCTTCAGTTCGTCCCATACTAGTCAGTTCGTACGGACTAACAGCACTCAAAAAAATTAAAAATCTGAGGGGTTTTACATAAGGGACCATAATCGATGGGTAATGGAGGCCCGAGGGCCCATAGTCGGAGGGCGATCGAGGTCAAAGGAATCATGTCGGCGAACGACAGTGGTCAAACAAAAGCTATTGATGGCTACCATATGGAAATTCGATGATGATGGTTGGACGTCTAAGTAACGACTTGGTGGCATGGGTTTGTCAGTATTGGTGCCGGGGTAGAGCTCAAGAGATTTTTCAAGCTTTAGAACACACTTGAGTCTCTAGCTCGTGGTCTAAGCCTCCAAAAGTCTTGACTCCCTTTCATGTGGGAAGATAGGATTTATTTATAGATTTTGAGAGTAGCATTCTCCATAAATATGGATAAGATCTAGGGTAAATTTGGAGTGCTCCATCGGATGGCCCATAATGATTCCCTCGATTATGAAATATTGGTTCAGTATTTATGTGCCGTAATGATGTTAGAATTAAGCAATATTGGGTTCAATGGATTTGTCTCGTTGAACCGCTCGATATGACTATAAACATACAAACCTTGGATATCATTTGGTCATCCAATAAATATTTTGGAGCTTCCGAATATGCTTTAGGCCCTTGATTTGAGCCCATTTGGATTGAACCGACTTTGGTGTTGTTGGGTTTGTCTCATTCAGACATTCAATTTGACTATAAGTTTGCTGAAATTGGAATTCAGATGGTTCTGCATTTAATTTCAAAAATTGCCAACTAAAATATGCCTCAAAATATTAATTCTTGCACAATCAGGGTGATTTTGGGTGACATATCAATAACTAAGTTATTGGGCTATAATTATTTGTTTGTGGACATTTGATTTATATTATAAGCTCTACAACAATAATTAAACTATTGTTTTCAACTGTATAATTCCATCATTTTCAATTATGAGATGAAGCAGATTCTTATATCTTTTATTATATAGTGGATTATTGCAATTGCGTGATAATCTATTCTAATTTTTTTCTAATCATATTTTTAAATAATTTTAAAATATAAAATATATTTCATTTTTTTATTTTTAAAAATATTTGACTTCTTATCACTTTTATTTATGCATATCATATTTTTTAAATCATTCTAAAATAAAAAATATATATTTGGGCTTCATTTGGGGCGGCTTTCTTGTTTCTTTCTAAAACAATTTTTTAGTAGAAATTATTTATTAAAAAGTTGCTTTAGAAAGAAGCAAAAGAGCCTTCCCATTAGTCTCAAATTTTCTAGTAAACAACAATAATTATCTTTGAAAAGTGCTTTTTTTGTGGGCAAATTATTGGGTCAGGTGACCGAACACAGAGATAGGTCCGAATATTAATAAAATATTATTTTAAAATTAGCGCAAGTAAAGCGCAACTAAAGCGCAAGTCAAAAAACGCAACTAAAGCGCAACTAAAGCGCAACCAAAGCGCAACTAAAGCGCAAGTCAAAAAGCGCAACTAAAGCGCAAGGTGACGCGGCAAATTTTTATTGGATGTTCGAACTTATATTTCGCCTTCGGTCACCTGACCCAATAATTTCCCTTTTCTGTGGGGTTTATATTAGCCGGAAACACTTGTTGGAAATAAAGAAAATATATAGTGGATTAATGGCTGCCGTCTCTTATATGAACTGCCGTCAGCTCTAAGAAACCTTCTCGGCCATTCAACTGCTTTCTGAATTTCTTCGGCTGTCATCATGACATTGATGCATCATAGGATGCTGAATAGTGGTATACGGCTTGTCTTTTTCATCATAAATAAATGTAAATGCGAGAAGTTGTTTGTTCAACTGCTAAGATTTCATTTGAGATGATTTTTTTACTGCTTCTTAAAACTAATTTTTGTACTAAAAAGTCGTTTTTAAGAAGCATGAAAAAAATTATCCCAAACGAAACCTAAGTTCAAACTAAGATAATTACATGAATCTAAAAACACTCGTAGCTTCAAATTAAGATTCTTACAAATTATCACTGCAGTTTCTAACTATATTTGCACCAAAATAGACATTCTTACAAATAGAAATCAAAACAATAGATATGTATCTTGAGATTCATGATTATGATCAAATTGAAGTTATTAGTTGATTAAGATTTCACTTGATTCTGTTTTTTAATTGTTTTCTGAATCAGCTCTCTAGTAAAATTTCTAGTTGAAATATATTTGTGTTAAAAAGTTACTTTAGAAAGTAGTAAACAAGTTAATAAACAAGTTTTTTTATCAAATGTTCTAGTTCTAGCTTATGCACGAATCTTTAATATTTTCTTGAAATGTAACTTGATTATTATTGAATTGAACATTAATTTCATCTCTCTCTCTCTATATATATATATATTCTCCTTCTTCCTTAATTTATCTTCCTCTTCTTATCTAACATCCCTAAGCTTAAAACCAAACGTCCTCCCTATTTAAGGCCAATCTAAAAAAATCCAAAATTCTTCTCTTTATATAATTGCTAATGATTATCTCTCTTTCATTGTTCTATCTAGATACCTCATCATCCACCTCATTGAATGTCTAATTTCCTCTTCGAACACCTCACATTCATCTCATCAATGTCCCATCCATAATATCATCAAGTGACTTTCACTTTTCTTTCAAGCAAATGAGAGGGAGAAGCAAGAGTTACAAGTAGATATTAGGTTTGAGTTTGAGACTTGAGATGTATAGAAATATATTTTAAGATGTGGATGGCTGCTATTTAATTATAGGAAAAAAATGCGATTTTTGGCGAATTTTTTTGTTGGAAATCTTGCATTTTCCATCAGAAACTGCAAATTATGGCAAATTTCAGATGGAATTATTTCCATTAGTAAAACAAGCGCTGAAAAATGATTTTTGACGGATTTTCGGTATATTATTGATAAAAAATTACTATTTTGTTTAGTTATGCTTTTATAGTAAAAAATATATAGGTTGTATATTACGATTATATAACTTATGGCTATTATATATAATTTTTGGAGTATAAATATAGATGTATATTGATATTTTGACTAATAGATTCGTTCCGCTGATATTCATATTGATAAAATAAATTATATAATTGTGGTAGTCGTTGTTGTAATATTAAAAGATAAAAAGAATAATTCTTTCAAATTAGATTATGAGGTATTAGATAACGTTATCGTTATTCCACTAATAGGTATGATACACTCTATTAACAATTATATGACTTGGTTAAGTTCCCTTATTCATATCAATGTTGTGAATTATGCAAACATGAAGACTTTGGTGGAGGTTATCCGGACCGAACCTGACATATGCAAAGGAATTAGTCATGTGAATGGGGTTGGGCAAATCTAACTCACAAGATGTTTATCATTGAAGATAGATCTTTATCATTTTGCAAAGCCTCAAAATGATGTGACTCAACTAGCATAACTTCATCTTTTCCAGCTTGCCAAAATAGAACACATGAAGCACTGTGAAGAGTTGGAAATCAAGAATCTAACCTACTGGAGCCCAAACAACCAAATCTCAAATAAACAAAGCTATACGATCTAGAAATCACATTAAATGATAATGTGCGACAAAGAGGCTAAGAGTTGCGTTTGGAGGAGGAAAGAACATGAGACGGATGCAGGAAGAAATAGGACCTTTTATCGACAATTATTCCGTCGGAAACGAAGTGAAATTTCCTTAAAAAAATATGACATAATTTTGCCGGTTACACTAATTACCAATGAAAGTTCCAACGGAAATATCTCGCCAAAAATTTTATCGGTAATTGGTGAATTTCTTGCAGTGTTATCCTAAATAAGAAATGAATCGTTGTGATGTATTGCGTTATACATACTAATTTGGTTTGAGGGGAGAAAGTTTTGGATCATCCCACTCAAGAAGATGAAAAAAATTGTAAATCTTCTTTCCAACACAAGAACTAAAGAGAGACAGATTAAGAGGAATCTTCTAAATATTTCCTCGTAATGGCATGAGGTGTCCAGGTAGGTTAAAATATTACAGAGTGTTAATTTTTCATGAAAATAAACCCCAATAATTAATTGCACCTTGGGTAAGACACATTAATCAACAATAATTTGCTCATCATCATGAATTTAACATGATGGATATTTAGGAAATAATTCTAACTAAGCATCAAGATAAGGTACTTAATTGCTTGGAGCAACAAAGATTTGTAATTCACCAAAATTGTACTGTATTTTCATATTGCAATCTTTTGTTGATTAGTAGACATATGACAGCTATATAAGGGAGAAAGGAATAAGAAGATTTAAATAGATGTCATAAATTATGATGCAACAACTTAAAAAATAATTTTGGAGCCTTGCTTTATAGTTTATAATATGTGATAAAAGATAAGACAAATAAAAATCCTTTCAAAAAATTGGCAGTATTTACATATTTTGTGAATATAATTATGTGGGAAGCTTGACTTTAATATTTTAAGTTTTTTTTTTTCTAACTATTATGATAAAAAATTTATATCTTAATCATTTAATTTATTATAAGGATTTTTTTTGAATGAATTAGTAAAATTAATCTAAATTATTGTTGAATTCTAATGAATCAACATAAATTAATATACTTTATCAGTCCACATTAGATTTGAAAATACTCTTCAACCACCGAGCCGATATTTCAAAACTATGGGGCCTACTTGTGAACATTTATTCTCCTAAAAATAGACATGTGGCATCAATTTTATTTATTCATTTTTGCATATTAGTGCCATTTTTTACTTGAGCTTGATTAATTAATTGAATTTGAACTTGAGCTTAATTTTGAGAATTCAAGCCAAGTTACGAGCCGACTCATATATGATGAAAAAGAAAATCATCCTAATTAAAATTATTGCTATAATAAAATAATAAATGAATAAAAAATTAGAAGATAGAATAATAAGAAATCACTTTATATACAGAAATGAGATATAATTTTAAATATTTTAATAACTTTGTAGTTAAAGTACTAAATTCTAATACATTTTAAATGTATTTTATATTAATATTTTTTAATATATCGACTTGCAAGCTAAAACATATGAAGTCTTCTCGATATGTTCTTGCTCTGCTTCATATTTAGGCGATTATTCCTTAGCTAAAAATGACTATCCAAGGGAGTACAAATTGGCTTTACCCCACTCATGTTAATCTAAGCATCACCTTTTCAATTTAGTTAGATTGAGACAACTTCAGCATACATGCACTTCTATTCTTACTAATTCTCATGTCAAGAATTTTTTCGTTGGACCCAAAATTTTCATTTCAAAATCCTTTGATAACTTTCCTTCATATATCTTGTCTTCTCTATATCGACCCTAAAACTAACATGTCATCCACATATTAAAGAAGAAGGACATAACAATTATCAAAATATTATAAATAACAACAATCATCTGCCGAGCACATCATTACCTGTTATCATATTGTCTGACATAAACCTATCAAATCTCATGTATCACTATCTTGGTGTATGCTTCATCTCATAAAGACTCTTTTAAGCATACAAACCAGCTCTTTATTACATGTGATCACATATTCCTGATATTGCACTATGTACAACTCTTCTTCAAGGTCATCTTGAAGAAATTCTACCTTTATATCCATTTTATATAGGTGTAAATCCTCCATTGCTACTATGCTTAGTAAAACTCCAACTGTAGTAATCTTCACCACTAGAGAGAAAATTTCAGTGAAGTTCACTACTTCCTTTTGTTGAAAACTTTTACTACAAGCTTAACCTTATAGTGCTTGCCACCATTAAAATTTTCTTTCAGCCTATAAACCAACTTTTTATGCAATGCTTTCTTGTCATATGGTAGCTATGTAAAATCTCATGTCTTATTCAACTCATGTGAATGCATCTCATCATCCATGACTTGCTCCCACTTCTTTAAATAATCAAATTGAATGGACTCATCATAGCACCATGGTTCACCAATATCAATCAGATATATATATATATATATATATATATATATAGACTTTGAGATTATGCTTGATCTCCTAACTTCAATAGCAGGTGTATGCGAAGCCTTTTATACTTCATCAATTTTGTCTTCATGATCATCAATATTTTTAACTCAATATATTTGACAGAATCTATAGGATGCTCATTCATATCCTTACCACTCCAAGCTTTCTCAAGTAACCCCTCATTTAGAGGAACTGAATGATAATGATTGATCAGATAAATAGCAATATTCATTACCTTTTTCCCATAACTGTTTGGGTAGACCTGCAAGCAGCCTCATGCTCCCTACACGCTCAGGGATAGTTCTTCAATGCGCTCTATAACATCATTCTTCTATGGAGTTCTTAGAACATTGAACTCATGCATGATCTCAGTCAAAGCACAATACGCATTGAACTTTTTATCACGATATTCACTGCCATTATCTGATATAAGACACTTGAGCTTTAAACATGTCTCATTCTCAACCATGGCTTCCACTTCTTAAAATCATAAAAAAACATATGACTTGTATTTTAAGAAGTGCACTCAAATCTTTCTACTGTGATCATAAAAAAATAAAAAAAATAAAAAACTATATAAAGACAATCCTATAGAAGAGACTAGAGTATAATCTCATATATCAATGTGCACTAACTCCAACTTCTTTAACTTCACCTTTGAACCAGTCTTTGAGAAACTCACCCTTTGTTATTTTCCATATACAAAATCTTCATAAAAATCTAGATTTATAGATTTCAAATTAGAAAGCTTTCCTCAAATAAGAAGTGAATGCAAACTTTTCTTACTCATATGGTCAAGCCTTTGATGTCAAAGACCTCCATCAACATCTAAATCAGCTACTCCAATAGTATATTATATTTTATTAGTAATATACATGGTGCATTCAATACTGTCATGAGCTATTACCATAGCCCCTTTTATCATATTCCATATATCTCCAATGAAGAATGTCATATATCCTTAGTTTATAAGTTATCTCACATAAACTAAGTTTCACTTCAGATAAGGAACATGCCTAACATCCTTGAGTCTCAAAGTTGACCCATTTGACATTCTGATATCAACATCTCCTTGTCCTAAAATGTTGTAGGGATTGTTATCTCCTAGACACACTTTGCCCATATTCACCTTCAATTTAGTTCTTAGATGCCTCCTTATTCAAATCTATATGAAATGAAGCACTTTAATCTATAATCCAAGATTCAAAATTATCTAGAGATAAAATCAAAGAATTTGACTAAAACTCTTCTATAGATACATTTACAGAAAGATTTTTATCTTGACCTCTACTACTAACATTCTTTGGAACTATGTAGTTGTTCTTAAAGTGGCCATTCTTTTCACAGCTCCAACAAACAACTTTGCATGTACCTGAATAGACTTTTTTCTCCTTAATATACATCTCCCTCTATTTGAATTTCTCTCTAAACCCTATCCTCTTGCTTCAACATGTAAAGTAGAATTTGAAGATTCACTATTCATCTTCCTGCGAACCTCTTCATACATTTCTAACCCCATAATATCCTCGAAGTTCAACTTTAAACTTCTTGAAGAGTTACTTACAACATTAACAAGCCCATCCAAACTATCATGCAGTGAGACAATAACAATGAAGCTTTCATCTCATCATAAAATTTGATGCCAACTTAACACGGACTCAACAGTGTTTAGATTATTCATGTGCTCTGCCATTGAAGTATTGTCTTACATCTTCATATTGAATAATTTCTTCATCAAGAACATTTTATTTGAGGCCGATGGCTTCTTAGTTAGTGCAACCATGAGATCGACTATAGTCTTCTTATTTATAATGTTGAAAGAAACATATGAGGAAATTGAAAGTCGAATCAAACTCAGGGTAGTCTGATCAAGAACCTCCTACTCCTCCATACTCATAAAATCTAGCTTCTTGGTTATTCCTTTCAATGGTAAATTCGACTTTTTATGATGCAACAAATATGCAATTCACATTCACATTCTCCAGAATCCGAAGTTCAAACTACTAAACTTATCAATCTTATATTTTGCTTTGTTAGTCATTACTCTCACTAGAACTAAAGAATGTGGCTCTTATACTAGTTGTTGAGGCGGAAGTAAAACTTGCAACAAAACACAACAAATATATATTGTAGCGAAAATAAGGAACATCAGGATTTAATGTGAAAAATCTTGAAATTGGAAAAAAGCTACAATGCCACTCCACATCAAGAAATTCGCTATGAAAATTTAGGAGAATTAGTATAGATCTCTCTTCTCTATCACTCTGGCATTGCTTCTCTTTTATCTTATACGGTTCTTACGTGGATAAACAAAGAGAAAAAGCAATACAACAATCATGGATGCACCCCATAAGAAAACAAAAGAGAAAGAAAAACTGCAGCACATTTCGCATCACTATGGCACCAAGTTTGAGCATCGCACGCTCGACACTTCTATCTATAATATATCTGACAGCACTACAACGCTATTACGCTAGGTCAATTTCACATAAAATTATAGAGCGTCAGGGTGGTCGGGTATACGACATCAGGGCATTCGGGTACATAATGTCGGAGCTCTTAAGTACACTTGATTTTGCACCCAAACCTTAGTAGGGGAAGGACCCTTTACAATTCTCTAGCACTCTTGATAAACAAAATTAAGGTGCGAAGCAACAGTGCATTCCGATTGATCAACCTAATTAGATTTCACCCAGAACTAGTAGTTATTTTTATTTTCTTATAATTTAAAGTAATGTATTTCATGAAAGGGTGATTAACATATATACTACTAAAATTATAAGATTTATAATTTTAATAACCTTTAAATTTTCTTATTTAGTCATCAAACACTTAAAATTTTAAATTACATCATCATCACGACCTTCTCCTTTAGAATCACGTCACCGATGGAGTGAGAGAGATCATTAGGGACTAAAAAGACAACAAAGGTGGGGTTTTGATAAGGGATTGAGGGGTGGCGAAACTTACAAATGAATAATAAGACGATGAAGACAACCCAAAAGCTAGAGGAATCGAATATGAGGAAACAAAAGCGGTGCATCATAGATCTCATCACCATTCCCGATAAGATACTATGGCAACTTCTTCATCTCTTATGCATGGTGGAAACTCCTTACCCATTAAGGAGGGAACTAGTGATCTAAGCTCCTTTCCAACGAGATCCCATCATGCCTTTTTTGTATCTAATGATATTTGTTTCAACACCCTCTTAGTTATAGAAGTTTGTACTAACTTCAAAAGTGTTATATCATATAAATAATAAAATTTAAATATTAAATATATAAATTCTATAAATTTAGATTATATATATATATATATATATACAAAAAAATCTTAATCAATCCGTACAGTATAGACCACGTCAAAAAAATGCGCCACTAATTTTTAAGTAGACTTTAAATTGATCTCGCAAAAATATATGTGGTGACAAACAATCAATGGTATGGAGGGATTTTGGTAAAGTGGTAACTTGGTTCCTTCACGTCTTCTATAATTCGTGCAACCCTGACTGTCGAACCGAGCTCCAGAAAGGGTAGGGAAACTGCGATGAGAAATCGTCTTGCGGTGAAGATGCTGAGGCCGCCTCCTATATCTCCGATGACGGCGGCGGCGACGGCCGAGGAGGAGGGGGAGCCGCTCAGCCCGGCGGCGAGGCTTTTCCGGCAGCCTCAGTTTAACTGCCACATCGTCACGATCTTGGGATTCGGGAAATTTATAAGCGCCGACGAGATGAAATCCGGCCTTGAGGCCACGCTCGCCCGCCACCCGCGCTTCTCCAGCGTCCAGGTACGCTGGCCGGAAAGTAATCTAGAAGTTTTTACTTTTCACCGTTTACTTTCAGGGATTTTCATTGACAAAAGTCACAAAACACAAGTTTTAAACATTTATAAAATAAACATTAATATTATTTTCGTGTGAAATTCTTGTATTTATTCAAGTCAGAATTAAATAAAAACTTTAAAAAATTAATATATAAATTAAAATTTTATTATGAATTTTAATATTTAAATAATTTTTTTATAAATTGAGATAAAATAAGATAGATACTATAAAATTTAAATATATTTATATATCTAAATTTTAAATTTTATATTTATTTATACATTAAAATAAAATCTAAATAAAATATTATATATCTAAATAATTAAATACATAATAATTTTGTAATATTTATACAAATCCCTTTTAATTAATACATACATGTAATGCCACTTTATTTTTTCCAAACCTCCTAATTCTATAAATTCGCCAAGAAACCTCAATAATTGCAGAGTTCATCTAGTTTCACTCTCACGCACTAGAGAAATTATTTTGTACTGATGCTGAACAGTCTAGAGGCCAATCAGAACCCGTCACATCATCAGGTACCCAGCATTATCCAACATTGATATCAAGCAAAAAAATAACGTAGCGCGTTCTAATTAGCCTCCGGATGACGTCTGATGTGCCCACATAATAATTTATACACACTGAAATCTTTTCAGGGTGGGTACGATTAGGTCACCAAACCAAACCAAACGGTGCCTTAAATATGCGCTTTAAATTTAATCGAACCACTCCTAATTCTTCGGCATCTTCGTTCATGCATTGAAAATCTATTCAGAAAAGTTTATTTACATCCTAAATTTTAAGTAGAAAACCCTTTTTTTTTTACTTGATGGCAGAATGTGTAATTATGTTTGTTGAAGCAAGGTTATATTAGTCCGTAAAAAATAGCGGATTGCCGGTTGCCGTCTCTTTATTGTATTTACTTTATTCAGCTTTAAGAAGGATTCTAGATTATTCAATTGCTTTGTAAACATCATGGAATAATGATAAGTTGTATACGCATGTCTTTTTTGTTGTTGTTATATGCTAGAAAGTTTGTGTGGGTATGTCTGAGCGTAGCATAAAAATTTAATATTAACAAATAATAGTAGGAAAATCTTTTTTTTTTCCTTGAAAAATCAGAAAAGAAAAAAAATTATGGGGTTTGAACTAGAATATATAAGAATCTTCCTTCCTCACGTTGTAGAAGAAGAAGACTATTTGAGAATAAGATGTCTGATTTCTCTTATAGATAGGCTAACAAAAATCAAGTGTTCATAGATGAAAAACTAACTACCAATAGCAAAATTAAATTTTGTCGGAATTCATGAGATGCTGATGATTAATGACGGTGAAAGTTGGCAGCAACGATGGTTGTTAGTGACAATAGTTAGTGGTGGGCATAGATGATAATAACTGGAAAATACAAGAGATATTCATCTAGTTCTTTCAATTCTTTTCCTCTCATTTAGAGAATAAGACTATATTTATAGATTTTTTGGGATAAACATTTTAATAATTTGAATAAGAATCTAAAATATTCCATTATACGGTCCATATTGATTACCTTGATCATGAAGCATTTATTCAGTATTTAATATCTTAAATATGTCAGAATTGAGTGATCTTAGGCTCGTTGGATTCATCTCATCAAGCCGTTCGATTTAACCATAAGCATGTCGAATTTGGAGATCATTTGGTCAACTAATTAATGTTTTAAGTTTCCAATTATGCTTAAAGTGTTTAATTTGTTCTTATTTTGACTCGAATTGGACTATCTCGTTGGGATTTTCTCATTAAGACGTTCATATCAACTATAAGTTTGTTGAAATTGGAGTTCGAATGATGAAGAATGTAATTTTAAAGTATTCAATTCAAAGATTGCTGTGAGATACATATAACTTAATTATATGATTTTTTTTGGAGTCACATCAGTGATAAATAATTAATAAATATCATAACTTTTTTGACTTACTAAATAATAAAAATATTAAATGCGGGATTGCATTTAATTATTTTGTTAGTATTTTTTATCAATGTAACAAGTTTTTATTTTTACTATTTTATTTATGATATGCTCAAAATTGATATGAAAATGATTATTTGATAAATTATTGCTTTTAAACTTTGGATGATGAGATTGAAAAAGTGTATGATTATAAAATATGGATTTGATGATGGTCCCATATCTTATGAATATTGTGATGATGGATTAATTAATCTTCTTATTCAACATCATTTCGAGATCAATATTGTGAGAACATTTGTTGCATGCTAGATAATTCAAGATAGTAAAATGAGAGAATTTTGCATATTAGTTTTACGTGATGTTTAGGACACAAAATAGGAAAACTAAAGAGCTTGGATGACATGACACCATAGATTTTTTACGCGGAGAATCCAAAAAAAGAATAAACATGTGACTTTGCCTAGTCGAAAATATTCTACTACATATGCATGATTTACAAATAGAGTTATTGTTATGATATATTACTTAGTGATGAATGTGAATGCATCAACGAGGCTTTGAGTGAGATCAAATGTAGAGGTTAATACTAGTTAACATCAATAGATGCTGGTGATGCATGGAGAGAGGTTTAGAGAATTATAGTACGAGAATTGTGTTTATAGAATCATAGTTGGGCAATAGTGGTTAGAGGAGGCGCATAACAGTGTAACTAATTCCTCAGTGGTCATACAACAACCAACCCATAGGTGCAGGACCACACAATTATTTTCTCCCCATTTAAGGATTCGTGTCGCATGAAAGAGGAATTAAGGATGGGCTAGGGGGTTTCCAACCATGCTCGCCCACCAACTCAGCTAAGCCTGACGAAATAAATTTTTGATAATTGAAAATGAAATGTTCAATGAACGGATATGTGGCCATTTAATTAAAGGAGAATGTTCTTTCTCCCGAGTAATGAATTTGAATTACATACTTCAAATTTTTTTGCTTATCATGTCCAAAAAATTTCTACCATAATAAGATATTAAAAAAAATGAACACAATAATTATGTACTATTTCAATAAAAGATACTATTTTGGTGTATATTGAAACTCCACAACCAATAAATTGACTCATAGTAAGAATTAATATTCAAATTAAATTTATTTTTATTTAGATAAAATTTAATTACTTAATTATATTTATATTTTAGAGTGTAATGTTAGACAGTTCTTTTTAATGGCCCAAAATTTTTTTATATATTAATAATTGAGTTGCTCTAAAATATTATTAAACAATTTTTTTCTACCTCTAAAACATTAATGTAATTCTCAAAAAAGATAGGAGGATATTGAAAATAATTGGTAAATTTTACCTGCTTGGTTGATTTGACTGCAGGTAACGGATTTGTCCGGGAGCGATAAACCGCGATGGGTCCCAACTAAGGTTAACCTAGACAACCACGTCATCTACCCAGATATCAGCGACGCTAGATAAAATTTAATTACTTAATTATATTTATATTTTAAAGGGTAATGTTAGACAGTTCTTTTTAATGGCCCAAATTTTTTTATATATTAATAATTGAGTTGCTCTAAAATATTATTAAACAATTTTTTTTACCTCTAAAACATTAATGTAATTCTCAAAAAAGATAGGAGTATATTGAAAATAATCATGGTAAATTTTACCTGCTTGGTTGCTTTGACTGCAGGTAACGGATTTGTCCGGGAGCGATAAACCGCGATGGGTCCCAACTAAGGTTAACCTAGACAACCACGTCATCTACCCAGATATCAGCGACGCCACCACCGCCGCCGCTGCAGATGATCCCGTTGTCGGAGACCGCTTTGTCGAGGATTACACCTCTGGTCTTTACCACTCCCCTCTCGACCCATCCCATCCGCTTTGGGATCTCCATTTCCTCCCCATCCGCACCTCCGAGGCAACTTGCGTCGGTGTCTTTCGCATTCACCACTCCCTCGGCGACGGCATCTCTCTCATGTCCCTATTCCTCGCCTGCACTCGCCGAACCTCTGACTACGAATCTCTTCCATCTCTCCCCGCTGCCCGACGCCGGTCCGCCGCCGCTGTCTCCGGCTTCGGCCCTTGGGTGCTCCTCTTCTGGATCTGGACCTTTCTTGTTTACGCTTGGAACACGCTTGTCCATGCTTTCCTCTTCGTTGCCTCCGCCTTCTTTTTAAAGGACACTAGGACGCGAATCATGGGGTCGGAGGGCGTCGAGTTCCGGCCGAAGAGATTTGTGCACCGCACCCTCAGTCTTGACGACATTAAGGATATAAAGAACGCCATGGGTTGCGTAAGCTACTTCTAAACGCTTCTCAATTTGTCAATACGCTCATGTTTTGTTCAGTGCAGGCTAACTGTTCGACCGATTTCCCCATAGACCATCAATGATGTTCTAGTGGGAGTGACGTCCGCCGCTCTGTCTCGTTATCTCAGCAGGAGCTATGACGGCTGCCTTCCCAAAAACTTACGGATTAGAACTTCGCTGCTTGTTAATATTCGGCCGACCCCGGGAATTAATGTGAGTAAACAGTTTCTATTTTGCTCCATTTTCATTTTCCTTTAGAAATGATATTGTCTATTATATTGTGTATTGTTGGCAGGCTTTGGCCGAAATGATGAGAAAGGGCAGCGGAGCCAAATGGGGTAATCAGATGGGGTACATGCTGCTCCGTTTTCCTGTAATGGAGTGTGAGGATCCTTTGGATTATATCCGGAAGGGAATGGCAGTTGTCGAGAAGAAGAAGAAATCATGGGAGGCCATATTTACTTATATTTCGTCTTTGGTGATTGTTAAGACTTTGGGATTTAAGGTATGTTTAATATTTACTGGTTTTTTCCGTGCTTTGCTCCAGAGACAGGCATAAGTCAGCTCATAGGAAAGAAAAATTGGCACATCACAATTCACCATGTAATTGCTCATTTTACTTTTTGTTATATTTTGGTTGGGTGTTGATAAGTTGCCGGAAATAAACCACACAATGAAACAAGCAAGAAAATAAAAACAATGAAAAAGAACATGAGGATTTAATGTGGAAAAAAATCAAAACTGGGTAAAAACCATGAAGCCGTACCACACCAAGAAATCAAGTATAAAAATGGGAGAAATTGAACAGATATCTCTTTTCACAATCTCTCCTTATCTCTCTTTACTTCTCACAACATTCTACACTTAGAACAGGCAAAGAGATTCACTTCTATAGTTCTATTGCACCGAAGACGCAACCCTGCAGTAAAATAAGAAAACCTACTCAGCCTGACTCGCAACGCTGTGGTGTTATACAATGTTTAAAATTGCATATTCGGGTATTGAGGCGTTTTTCATTTGTGAGGCGAGGCGTAAGCCTCAAGGCGTTTTGAGGTGTAAGCCTCAAAATCAAAAGATTGCGTAAACATAAAATGATAAATTTGTTATATACTAATGAGTGAATAATATAAAACATAAAAAATCATAAGATATGCATTACCTCAAAATTTTATCTTTCCGAAATCCCAATATTCTTTTTCATTAACTAATAAGTGAAATCAAAATATGAAATATAGTTCAACTCAATATTAATAATAAAAATTTATATACTAATAAGTGAAATCAAAATATTTCAATAAGACAACATGAAATATAGTTCAACTCAAAATTCTATCTTTCCGAAATCTCAATATTCTTTTCATTAACATATAATTCCGATTTCCAAAAATAAATAGCAATGACATATCACATAAGAACTCATAAGTCATCAGCACTGTCATCACTAAGGGGTTCTTCATTTGAATCATCATTATGGTGAACTGCTCTTTCCCATTCCTTCTCTCCTATAGAGTCCAATGTCGGGCATTTACTTCAAGATTTATGTAAGTTTTAATATATATAGCGTGAGGCGTAAGCCTCATGTCAGTGAGGCGAGGCGAGCCTCAAGGCGGACTTCAACCAAGTTGAGGCGCAAGCCTCATAAAAAAACTCGAGGCGTTTTTTACTGGAATTGCACAAAGGCGGGCTTCAAGGCGAGCCTCATATTGCACAATTTTAAACCATGGTGTTATACCTACAACGCCTTAGCGCTGAATTCTCTGTATCGCAGTGCCATGGTGCTGTGAACTAAAGTGCTACGACACGGAGTTTAGCACTTTAGTTCACAACATTGCGATGCTTGAACTATAGTGCTATGGTATTGTGCTCTCTTTCTCTGAGGGGTTCTGCAGAGCCTTGGCATTGGATTTTTAGCATCACGGTGTTGTAAGGACAAGAAAATTATTTCTTGGGGCTTCTCCCCCAAGAAGGGGCATGTTGCCCCCCTGCAACCCCCCAACGAGCTCATCGTTGAGCCTGACCAGCAGATTTGAGGTTTGAGTTAGCAGTACAACCTGATTTATCACCACAATCAAATTCCACCCAAAATTAACATAAATTTGGTGAGCAAAGCATTACTTTTCATTCACTTGTGGGTTGTGTTCAATCACTATTTTCTTACGACAAAAACTTCTATATCCGAAAATGGGGGGAAAATGACACGACTTCAAAAATTTTGCTTGATTGGCACGAATTTTGAGTCAATTTTGAATTGAAAACTTTTAGGATTAACTCCAGGATGAATCGACTTCTGATTTCAAGGAATTTATAGTTGAGCTGAAAGTCTTGCGAGTTGAACCTATTGACACACAAATGATTTGATCTAATTTTAATTGAGCTTCAATCAACCATATGAAATATATTTGGAAACATCTAAATATTAATTAAGAGATCAAATAGTCTTCATATATTTGTATGCTTATAGTCAAATCGAGATGTTATGTGCCCAAGATCATTCAATTATGATATCATTAAGACATTTAAATATTTGATATAACTATCTACAATCAAAAGGATTAATATGGGACTACATGAAAATATTTAGAATTATGCACAAATTTATCAACAACAACAACAACAACATCAAGCCTTTATCCCACTACGTGGGGTCGGCTACATGAATCCTTTTTCTCCATTGTGTCCTATTAAAGGTCAAATTCTCGCCAACCGAAATAGGAAAATACTTGGTCAAACCACCTTGATATTTAAACAAATTTATCAAAATGTTCTTTTAAATAAGGCCTCATTCTCTACATGAAGGGGAAATTGAACATCTAGGAGTGCTAAAGAACTCTATAGAAAATTTTTCTGATCAACGCCGATGACCACATCATTAATTGCCGCAACAATTGCCATATTTTTGTCATCCGACTATTATCTCTTGACTATTAACATATAACCTGTCCATTTGTGAAAAATTGTTTGGTTTTGACTGTCCATTTGTGAAAAATTGATTTGTATAATCCCTACAATATAAATAAGATATTTTTATTCAATTGTGGATAATCTCATATTCCTCATTTATGAGGAAGGATTCTTATATCTTCTATTATATAGTGGATTATTGCAACTGCATCAGGCCTCATGATTTTTATTATTTTTTGGTTTTCCACATAAAAAATTTTTCTTGTCTTTCACAATTTTTATCTATGCATGTTGGATATTTGTATAAAACTAAGACAATAAACATACACTCTATTATCACAAATTACTAGCATGTAATAACCATAATTAATGTAACATTGTTGGTTGCATATTATATAAATATAAATTGTTGGCATAACTTATGCCAACCCTCAAACCATCAAACATACAAATCAACAATTGAGTGTCGAAGAACAATTCACACACACGCACATTTATATCAATCTTCCAATCCAAGACCATTGAGACGGAGCAATAACTCCCAACCAACAGGCCTAGGGATTGATGGCAGGCACCTAAGTGTTATCAGCTTGATCAAGCTTTTAGATTGTGGCAAGTCCTTTATGCATATTACCCAGGATCCCACCTCATATAAAGCTTCACTTTTTGAACTACCCTTAAAAAATTTATTTAGAACTGTTCAGCCATGATTGCAATGAAAGATATAGAACTAGTTTCTTATTTATTCAGATTATCAAAGACAACTGTGTATAAGACTGTAATGCAATTTTGTTTTTCTATTGTCTTTTCGACAGTTTTACTGCTGAAATGATAGCTTATGGTTCCATGACATCAAGTAATTGAGATTCCCAGAAAATTGAATTGTTGCATGCGCTAAATGCTATTCCTCTTTGTCATTACCAATAGAAAAACATTGTCTTTCATCTTGGTCTTCTTGTTTCGTTTATGGAGGCCTTCCATCTGAATAGAAAAACATCCTTTGCTGCTGGATGGTTTTAATTTGAAGGTTGAATAGCCAATGCGTTTATGGAAACCTTTAATGACTTCGGTTCAATTTGAAAACTTGAACTTCATCTAATCAGAGGGATATTTAGTGAGCTCCTCGTTACAGCTCCTTGTTACAGCTCCTGGCAAAGGGGAGGGGATAGTTTGAATTGAGTCGGAGAAGAGGTGGCAGTGCAGTTTTCTTTGAACTCTGTGTTGTAATTCATAGTTTTGCATGGCATGCTTAGACTCAGATTAACCTATATTAATATTTTTCAACTTTCAAAATTGCCATCTATATGTTTCAAATTTTGAAATTTAGAAATATTTTCTCATTGTTAATCCTATTAATTTACAACAGGTGGGGACAATTTTGTGTCACAGGATCGTCTCTAACACATCTTTATCATTCTCAAATATTGTTGGGCCAATGGAGGAAGTTGGTTTTTGTGGTTCTCCCTTGGTCTACATTGCTCCTAGTGTTTATGGACATCCACAGGTGAGTTACTTGAAAATGCTCGATGTTTTGTATCATGTCTTGCGTAGTTACCTGTTTGTTTCTTTATATCTATCTGTGAATTCTTCCCGTTACCCTATCTATGTTGTGCTTTGCATTCTTCTCTGATTAGCTCTCATCAATTGTTATTGGAATCCTAAATTCTTTTAGGAGTTTTGTAGCTCGCTCCATAATGATACACAGTGCAAAACATGATTGGTTGGTTTTGTTGGGCTTAAGATAGGGTTTGAAAACTGAATCAAGTTAGTCTACGCTATGAACATTCATCTTGAGTTGTCAAATCTTATGGTTTATCTTCTTAAAAAACCTCTTTTTATCTTTTATTATATATAAATCAAACCTTTGCAAACAAAATAAAATTTATTTAAAACAAAGTACATGGAATCACTCCATTCTATCCAAGACAAGCTTTTTATTCCTGTACATGGAACAACTTTAATAATTAATGAACTAACTTGAACTGTCTATAACTTGGAACTCAATTATTCCTAAGTCGCCTATAAATATATCTTTGATAAGTGTTTAAGAGTTTGTTATAACTTGGTTCTCAGTATTAAGCTATTGAATTTGGTTGAAATCACCTTCTTGCCTTGATTAATTGCTTAGTGTACTCATTGAGAGCACTTCCTTGGATAGTTCATCGAGAGTTCTCACTCTCGAAATATTTCATCTCCACTGCTTGGAATTGCTTCGACTTCCAAAATGATTTTCCCATTAATACAACTAACTACAACGAGTTCAATCTATTCATTCTTCCCCTAACTGTACTAAGCTGTCAACTCTTTAGTGTCAACCTAATCTGTGCCTTTGGTTTGATCAAACTTGCTAACTCTATTTTAAAAGACAGACTCCAGAATTAAAGGTTTGACTTCACAATAAATGAACAACTTATGAAGAGCTGACTTCAAGGTAGTTCATTTTATCTTAAATGACAACAACAGAATGAAATTTGACTTCAACCAATAAGGTCAAATAGATTTAGGGGTTATTTAGTTGCCTGAAAAGAAAATGCACTGTAAAGTAAATGTAGTGCATTCCGTATACTTTGAGACTGTTTGGTTGTTTGCAAAATAAACGCAGGAGAATTGTTTCTCTTGTTTGGTTAGGTAGAACCAGAATAAAGTAAAAGCGGTTTTTTTGTAATAATTTATTTTGGCATTTCAACTAGTGTATTTATAAAAGCAGTGTAATTATAATAATTAGTATTATTTTGATGTTATAATAATTACTATTATTTGGTGTTATAAAATAAATTGATTGATTAATCATCTATTGCATTTATATTAGGCAAATTCAATGATTAGAAAATTCATCCTAACTAAAATTTAGTCAGGTTATCCTAAGCCAAATTTTCTTCGTTTGACAATGAAGAATCTTGTAAGCTACACTAAAGATTATATCACAACTTGGAACTTCAAGTACAAAGTAAAATAGCCTACCAATCCAATCCATTGCATATACTCCAAAGCTGCATGCAATCAATTGAGATGTGAAATGTGCATATATTCATCATTCTAAAACTTGGTTGCTCCACTAAAATCTTATGTTTCCTCCTTTTCAAATCAAAATAACATCATATATCTTTAGATTTCGTTTGGGATAACTTCTTATTGCTGTCTAAAACAGCTTTTTAGTAAAAAGCTTTCTTACTAAAAAATTAAAAATAATAAAAAATTTATCTCAAATAAAAACTTAGTGGTATATTTGTCTAGTACCAATATCATATTATTCAAATTGTTATGCATTTGATTCTCCCATTTTCAGCTTCCAATTTTTTTTCTTTTTATAAAAAGTGAGACAAAGATGATATTGTGTTACATTATAGAAATTAAAATTGCAGTTTTTCATAGCTTGAATCGGCAACAGCTGCAAGATCGACCATTTCTTCGTTCTCAACTAAGCGTCAACCTGCCCTTCGTGCTTCTCTTTCTTCCCGAACAACTTCTCCATCTCCTCCAAGATCCTCCCCTTCGTCTCCAGCAAGAAAAATAGAAGGAAAAAAAAAAACCAATCACAGTTATCCCAACATCGAGGAAGAAAGCCCCTGATATACTTACTTCGGGGGAGTCGAAAGTCTTGGCGAGAACGGTGGTTTCTTCTTCAAGGCGGCCCTGCATCACGAGCAAGCGAGGAGACTCCGACATCACGATGAGGACGCCAGCGAAGATTAGGATTGGAGGAATTGCTCCGACAAGGAACATCATGCGCCAGCTGATGTGTTCCGGCAGACCAAAGAAAGAAAAATTGGAGATGAAGCCGGAGAGGACGCCCTGGTTGATGAATATTTCGGGGAAGGTGGTGATAAAATCGCGGGCTGAGGCAGAGGAAATTTCGGCGGTGTAGTCTGGCGCTATCATGAGAGGATAGCCGACACCGATGCCGGCGACGAAGCGGCCGCACATTAGGAAGGCATAGTTTGTGGCGAAGCCCATGAGAAATTGTGCCGCTAAATGCCGGCAACGTCCTCGATGCCAAGAACTGCGTTCCCTCCGGTCAGTGGCTCTCGCTCATAAGGCAGTATTTTGGGTGAGAGGATTTCTAACCTGCTCAATTTGAGCGGGTTTCGAAGTCGCACGAACGGTCTTCTGTAATACACCGCTGATGCATCCGAGGAATTCCTTACTTTCCGCTCAAAATCGACTAAACGACATAATTTACTAAATGCGCGTAAGTAAATTACTTTACCCTCCTAATTCTGCATACCAAACAACCCCTTAATTGCTATCAACGAGAAGTAAGGTCTGAACATACATCTTAAATTCTCATAAACACAAACTAAGTAAAAGGAAAAACAAACTTTCATTTCATTTAAAATAGAATTTCTAATACATTAAGTTAAAAATAAAGACAATACACAATTATAACATTCAAACTTGTTGCGTCCTGGAATATTCGCAGCGGTAGAGATATAAAGAGGTTAATATTTTAGCTTTGAACGAAAATCCAACACAGATAATAGAGAGGGGTGCGAAAGTAATAAGAGACACCAACATTTTTACGTGGACTGAAAAGGGGAAGAACTACGAGGCCTAGCCTAGTTAAAAATGATTCCACTAGTGTTTGTAGTTGATTACAAATGATGCCATTCCTTGGGGGGAGGGCATTGGTTCAATGTAGCAAGTATACATCATATACAACGTATTACATGGTGAGAGCTGAGAAAAATACATTGATGTGAAATTGTCTTCAAGAGAATGTTAGCCTGTCTGTTTGGTTCGTTTAACTGTAGTCGGCGGGTGACGGTGTTCGGAAGGACTGTAGTCGGCGGGCGAAGTTTATCGAAATATCCCAAATAGACTCATTTCGTAAGCGTCCAAGAACTTTCATCTCAAGTTTCTAACTTCTTGTCGACTATCCCAAATAAAGATTTCCAGGCTGCTTGACAGGACAATTAACACCAAACGAGTTCATCTCTGCATCTATTTTATCTAGGCGACTTCCAACAATTTGACCAACAACTTCTATCCTGACAACTCATTGCTTGGCAGCCATAAATGACAGTGAGCTTGATCTTTTCAATTTTTGCAATTGACTTTTAAACTCATTTTTGTCTTCTTTAATGTGTCAATCATGGCTAGTAGTTCTTCAAAAAGATCATTACTGTTGGTTCCCTCTCACGCAACTTTCCAGCATTTCCTTCATTGTCTAATCCCTTTACCTTGTTCTTCTGCCGGAATTAGCTATGTGGTGTCTAATCCCTTTACCTTGTTCTTCTGTCGGAGGGGTTATATTCTGAACATCAGTCGCTAACCCGTCGTCTAGGGACTTCATAGATATCTTCTCCCTCATAAATAACCTTGTCAGCTTCAATAACATTCTATAAAGCTTACAGTGCCTAGTTGAGAATCCTTATTCATTTGGCTAACCTTTTTCTTTTTAAACTTCACATCATTAATGGCGGTTTCTCCACTGAAGACAACCCCTCGACTGCCAGATGAGATTTACACAGTGGCCTCTTTGCCAAATTTCTTTCAAAGTTCTTTGGGAATATATGAGCACACAGTTCTCTATAATTTTATCATCTTTGACACTAGGCAAGCTCTAATATAATTGAAGATTAATAATACCATAATTGATCCTCAAGTAATAAAGTTATAAAGAGAAGTTCAAATCTCAAATTTATAGGCATTGGCATTGATAATTGATGTGAACTACACGTGTCAAGAATTTGTGCATCATATATTGTAAATGCACTAGATCGACTCTTACATAGATTAGAATGGACTAGGTTTTTTAAGTGTTTTTTGTTCTCGAGTCCTTGACATCTTTAAAGAGACAAAAGAACCAGGCATTGGAAAGGGATTCTTATCCATCTGGGTTATATTAAGGCTTCGTTTAGGACAACTTTTTTATTACTTCTTAAAACAGCTTTCTAATAAAATATTAAAATTTTTGTACTAGAAAGTTGCTTTAAGAAGCAATAAAAGGTCATTCCAAGCGAAGCCTAATTCACATTGGGAACCTGAATCAGGTCCTAAAATCAGCTGATTATGAACAACATTGAACTACCTACAACTTGAAACCCAAGCACCCGAAGCCTCAAGTCATTCAATAACATATCTTACGCAAGTGGATGGGAAGTATCGCCATAGCCGACGGCCACAACGCCTCTCCCTTCACCCAGTCTGCACTCTGCAGAAATCCGAATTCTTCACTCATAAAACATGTTCCTACTCACCCAATAATTCTTCCTATATTCCACCACATCCCATGGAATAGAAATACCACTACTAAATCAGCCCCTACACTTCCATCTTACCCTCCAGTCAATCTAGTTAGTCTTAGGCTTCATTTGGAATGTCTTTCTTACTGCTTTTAAAAATAGCTTTCTAAAATAAAAAATTAAATTTTTTATACTAAAAAAACTGCTTTAAGAAGCAGAAGAAAGCCGATCCAAACGAAGCCTTAACCAACCTTTTAAACCATCGTAGCTCACCCTAAGTAAGCCGATTTACTCCAAATTAACCCTCCACCACCTCACTTAATCCTCAATGCTCTTAAATAATAAAGAAAATAATTTCAATCCACTCTCAAATCCATACAACCTTGGGTCCTTGACTAGCTTCATATGTGATCCAAAAGAGTTCAATCAAGTTTTTTAGTTTCCAAAGAAATTTCATAAGATTTATTTTCTCTCTTCTACTTACACCTTGGGCATGATTCCTCTCTCCACTTAGATCCTGGTTGCTCTAAAAAACTTTTGGATCAACATGATGGATCTATTTAAAATCTAAAAAATATTTAGGCTTCGTTTGGAACAGCTTTCTTGAAACAAATTTTTACTATTAAAATTTTAACTGTTTTAGAAAGTTGTCCTAATGGAAGCCTTAGGCTTCGTTTGGGACGGATTTTTTATTATTTTTTAAAACGGAAGAAATTACTCCGTTTTAAAAAATAATAAAAAAGCCGTCCCAAATGAAGCCATAATCTTACCTATTCCATATGCATTTTGACTGCTTTGCAGAGGCAATAAGAATTCCTGGATGTCAGAATTGACCCTCTTGATTACACTGAAAAATGTTGAGTGTTTCTAATTATTATTAAAGAAATCCTGCAGGCCCTGACGATTCACTTTCAAAGTTATCTAAATAAAATGAAGGTGGTGCTTGCAGTTGACGAGCTTGTGATTCCAGATCCCCACAAGCTTCTGGATGACATATCGCACTCTCTCCAAATCATCAAGGATGCAATCACGAGATTTTGAGAAGCCATTCCATCAATTCTAAATGTTTTAATCTTTAATGATCAGGTGGGTGTTACATTTTAGCAAAATTAAATTGTATCACATTTCCGCTATTTTTCTAGGGTAAAGATTATCTGTATTGTTCTTAATCACATGATTAAATCCCTAATTTTCTTTTCATATATGCTAAATGTGAGTCATTTTAAGAATTTATATGTAATGTTTTAAAAATAATTAAATTGCAGGGATTGAAATCATGTATTTTAGATTATGATTATTCTATCCGGATTTTAGAAATCGCCAAAATTAGTGGCATGGATGATCTGATTTTCTTTTTTAATTTCGTTTAATGTACAAATCAAAATGTTCTTAATGGTTAGCATTAATTGCTCGGTTAATTGATTCTGATTTTTAATAACAAAGAGTTTTTTTTTAATGACATTAAGGCTTCGTTTGTGGAGAAATTATTATGTGCAGAGATTGAACGTAGAACGTCATTCGGAGACAAATCAGAATGTGTCACGTCAGCAGTACCGAGCAGTACCGAGGTGCATAACCGAGCAAGGGGTGATGTAGCGCATTCTGGTTGGTCTCCGGACAATGTTCGGCGTTGGCACATATCAGAATGTGTCACGTCTGCAATACCGAGGCGGATAACCGAGCAAGGGGTGACGTAGCGCATTTTGGTTGGTCTCCGGACAACGTTCGACGTCGACACAGAATAATAATCTTGTTTGTGACAGGTTTCCTACTCCTATCTAAAGCATATTTTTAATATAAAAATTTTTTAACTAATTTTTCTTTAAAGCTGCTTTATAAAACAGTAAGAAAGCTATTTCAAATGAATCTTAAATTGTAAAAGGACCTGCGGCTTAATAATTGAAGATTATTTTTTATGATAATGAATTTGAGTCACATATTTATGATTTATTATTTAATAATTTAAATAAAAAATATAAAATTAAATATAATAATTGTTGATGATATTTAAGAAAGTGTTTAATTGTTTCCATTATAAATAAATAGAGTTTTATATGTATTATAAATATATAATTAAATATAG
>NW_021319579.1:2093185-2128608 GCF_001605985.2 Dendrobium catenatum
TATATATAATAGCTAAGTACATTGAATTTAAAATATGCCCATTTCTCTTATATATTATTTATTTATTTACCCGCTTTCATCTCCGAAAGGACATTTGGCGGCGTGACTAATCCTCAGCTGACCTAGAAGATGCACCCACCCAGAAACTTACTAACCCGCACTTATGTATTCCCACTTAAGAGGCGTTGTTGTCCGAGGAATTTCGAGCACGGGTTGGAGGAGTTTTCAACTGTACTCACCGACCAATCAAACTAAGCAATGGTGAGTTTATATATTTATCTTCAAATTTATGAAGAACAAAGCATTCACTCTGAACATTTAAACAGTACCAATAGAGTGTTTTTGAAGGAACAGTGGCCCAGTATTGCTCCCACACTGAATATTTACAAAGAGAACGAACGTCACGTAGTGCGTAAGCTTCCAAACAATCAGCAAATACTAACATTAGAAGCCATTAAAGTTGCCAGTTTTACTATTGCTTCAGAACAAATGGAGGGACTGCACTTGCCAATTTATTAGGTTTTCAGACCCCAGAGAGAGAAAGATGGGGACCTACATGGAAAAGAAGAAGACAAAGGAAGCACATATTGTCTTGCAATTCATCAAAGCGATTCAGATTCCTTACAAAAATGATAGAGAGGGTGATGGAGGGAGGAGAAAGAAGGCTGAAGAGGTCTCTCTCTCTCTCCATATGCAACTTCTTTTTTCTATTTTAAAATAAAGGTAAAGAGATGAAAGCAGAAAAAGAACAAAATAATATAATATTGATGACAGTTGCCTCATAACATCTTGAATATTGCTCTTATTAAAACCCTCAATCATAGAGGGCACATAACAAATTATTTTAAATAGTTCTTTTGGAGGCATGGCATAGGTGCTAGATATTTATATATATAATATTGAAGATTTTCAGTATTAAATTACAAAATATGTAATATGAGTATTTATATTTATTTAACTATTAAAGTTTTATTTGGGACGACTTTTTTAATTTTTTACTAAAATATTGCTTTAAAAAAATAGTAAAAAAATAGTTCTAAACAAGGCCTAAGCTATTTAAAACTATTCCCACATTGGCTTTACATAAATCAGAAAATATATGAAAAGTGCACTAATTTAGTGTAGTCTAGATTCGCACTCCTATGATAAGGTTCTACTTCAAGTGCATAACAAGTGCTTTGTGCTAGAAACTTTGATGAGATTGCTTATTCATTTGTAATAGGTTCAAAATAAGAATTATTTTTGTAAATTTAGCTTCGTTTGGTGATGCTTTCTTATTGCTCTAAAAAGAAGATTTTTAATATAAAAAATAAATTTTTATATAAATAATTACTTTTAAAAAGCAGTAAAAAAACCGTCTCAAATGAAACCTTAGTGTTACATATATTTATACTTTATTAACATTACGGAAAAAAAAAGAGTTTAGAAATAAGGAAAATGGAACTTGGCCAAGCTAAAAAATATTCACTATATAATTTGATTTTTATAAGAGTGTCATTCTACAACTACACAATACTGGAAATATAAAGTTTGGATTGATGTTATGATCTTTATTTAGTGTGGAGGAATATTAAGAGTTGCGGGAATTAGTGTCAATCAATCTTTGATAAAGGTGGTCAAGCTGATAATAGTTGGTCAGTTGGTGGCGTCAGTTAATGATAAGATGATTATAGACACATCAGTATGTGGTTGATAATATGCTACATTGATCGAGCAACAATGGATGTCGATAGTTACTAGTGTTGATCGGAGAACAAGCAAATAGTGATGACAACTGTCATCATTGGTTGGTGGGAAGAGCTTCAGAATTTTTTCAAACTTTAGAATTTTTTACTATCTAATTTTCCTTTAAGAGAAGAAAGGCGGCGTATTTATAGATTATTTACTACGATATTTTGTTATTTTGCCAAATTTTCAAATATTTCATCGCAAGACATATTGACTCCCTTAACTATTTAATATTTTATGAGCAGTTGAGAGCTTGAGGCTTCTTTTGAAACTGCTTTCTAAAACAATTTTTTAAATACAAATTTACTTTAATCATAAATTTTATACTAAAAAACTGCTTAAGAAAACAGTAAGAAAGTTATGCAAAACGAAGCCTTAAGAATATGAAAATTGAATAATCTTGAGCTTATTAGACTCATCTTGCCGATGTATATGTATGTTTGTTAAAAATGAAGTTTAGATGATCCTGAATTTGATTATAGAAGTTTCAAATTTCAAATACATATGTCATGATCCTATTTTTTATCAAATAATTTTCTCATAATGCATCACAAGTCAATATTGTTAGTGTATTATTAGATCTAAGGAAAAATCTTTACACCAAGAAAATATCATTCGGAGTAAGAGAAGAAAAGGAGAAAGCCGAAAAGGAGCTGAGTGGAATCTAAGAGCACCACTAAGGAGAGTTTGGGGGATTTTGAGCTTTTTGGTGGGTTTGTGAAGGTCCATAAAGATGATAAAGACAGGATTAAATGCCCTACGAACAAGTGCTGAAAGCATATTAAAAATGTCTCTTCTCATGCCCAAATGGTTCTAGCCAAGCCATGCTTTGTGTCCATGAGAAATCACGACCCTTCAAGAATTTTAATAGAATTTTGCAAATTTATTATTATAACTTTTTATTAAGAATAATATGTTGCTAATACAAAATATGATGGATATATATTTATCATTTAATTTAGATGATATATATTACATAAATGACATGGTGAAAATATACTGACTTTAATGATGAGAAGAACATTTTCCGTATTTTGAAAATCTCATAATTATGTTAAGACTTCATTTGAGACAATTTTCTTATTGCTTTATAAAACAGCTTTTAGTATAAAATTTATTGAATTGAGAATTTTTCTACTTAAAAACTACTTTAAAAAGCTATCACAAATAAACCTTAGTATAAACAATAATGAAAAAGTATTTACAATATTAAAGCTTCTTTCGGGACGACTTTCTTCCTGTTTCGTAAAGCGGCTTTCTTCGAAGCAGGAAGAAAGCCGTCCTAAACGAAGCCTAAATTTTAGAGGTGAGGATTAAAAGAGAATCATTTTGTCAAAATTATGAATTCAAATAACACACTTAGGCTTCTTTTGGGACAGTTTTTTTACTGCTTCTTAAAGCAGCTTTCGAGTACAAAAATTTTAAGTTTTGTATTAAAAAGTTGTTTTAAGAAGCAATAAAAAAATAGTCCCAAACCAAACCTTAGAGTAATCATTAACTTCCGTGGGATGAATAATATTATAAAGTGAAAGGATGTTACTGCCTCTACTTGCAAGTAGTAATCAGTGGGTAAAAATATCATTTCATTTAATTCTTCTTTAATATTTACTGGAGGGCTCATTTAAAGCTTGTAAATAATTATATATATATATATGAAAACCTTTGCTTTTCTTCTTTCTTTCTTTCATTCTTTCATTGTCGCTGCACTCGACATCAATCAATTTAAGTGCCTGGAGAATGGTTGATGACCGCAGTTTCAGATAGACACTTTTTTTAATTCTTCTTTATTTTTACTTTTTCTTTTAAGAAAATTATATTTCTTTCTTTTAAAAGAACAACACTTGGGAAAATATCCATGGCACGGGCTTATGAACAAGGTTGTGAAAATTATATCGGATATAAGAAGAGGTCTAAGATTTAATGATTTGATTGAGATTGAAGCATATAATATAATAAATATTTAAATTATTTAAATATTATGCAAATGAAATAATAATAGTATAATAATCATACAATAATTATAAATTTGTAGCTAAAAAAATCGTACAAAGCACCAGTTTGTATAATTTTAAATTTAAATATATTAGATTTTTAAATTTGATTCATATTTAATATAAATTTATAAATAGAATATAAATTATGATTAGTTTATGTTATATACTTAGATTTAATTTATTCTATAGTTATATCAAAATTATATTAATAAATTATTTATAAAAAATATTTTATTATTAATAAATAGATAAAAATTTTTTATAGTGTATAAAATACATAAATATTAACTAAAAATAAATGTTATTTCACATTATAAAAAATTAATTAAAAAATATGTTTTGAAACTGTTTATGTTATAAGCTTTTTAAGCTCAAGGTGTCTATTTAATCCAACATCACTTTGAGAATAATATATTAGATTTTTAAATTTGATTCTATTTAATATAAAATTATTAAATTTATATAAATTAAATTTATGTTATATACTTAGATTTAATTTACATCTATAGGTTATACAAAATTTATATTAATAAATTATATTATAAAAAATATTTTATTATTAATAAATAGATAAAAAATATTTTTATAGTGTATAAATACATAAATTATTAACTAAAAGTAAATGTTATTCACATTATAAAAAATTAATTAAAAAATATGTTTTGAAATGTTTATGTTATAAGCTTTTCAAGCTAACATGTTATTTAATCCAACATCACTTGAGAAATTTATCATTATTATGTTTAAATAACTTTTTAAGAATTCATATGAAGTGATGAAATCATATGAAAACACTTCATTGATATCTTAGCATAAATAACTATTATAAGAATTTCATACTTATTACAAAATTAAATATTTTAAATTTAAACTAATTTGTTAAATTATGAATATTATTTAATATATTAATCTTAATGTAATAAATTAATTAATAATTATAATCTATATTAAATTGATAAATTTATATTTGAATTAAATTTATATTAAATATGAATCAAATTTAAAATTAATTGTGTTTACTTTTTAAATTAGAGAAATTATTATTTATGTATGCTTATTTTTATTTTTAGTTACAAATTTATATTATTGTATGATTATTATACTATTATTATTATTATTTCATTTACATAATATTTAAATAATTTTAATATTTATTATGTTATCCGCTTCAATCTCGATCAAATCATTAAATATTAAATCTCTCCTTATGTCCGATATATGATTTTCACTACCTTATTCATAAGCCTGTGCCATGAACTTTTATTTGGTCCGGTGAACGCACGTAGAGCTACGTTCGGCCGGCACTAAGATCGCAGGCACAAAATGAGAAATACCCAGCAAATACCAACAATAACAAGAAATACCATTATGTGAAGACAAAATACCGAGTAATACCGAGCAATACCGAGTAATCCCAAAAAATACCGAGTTTTTTTCTAGAAAAACTCGGTATTTTTTGGGATTACTCGGTATTGCTCGGTATTGGTCTTCACAGAGCGGTATTCCTCGTTATTACCAAACAATTCCTAGTAATACCGACCAATTACAGAGCAAAAACCGAGTAACAATCCTCTGACGGAACGTAGAGCTACGTCCGGTCAGAGGGCGTAATAAAAGTTCCTGTGCCATAGATATTTCTCCAAGTGTTGTTCTTTTAAAAGAAGAAATAGAATTTTCTTAAAAGAAAAAGTAAAAAATAAAAGAAGAATTAAAAAAAGTGTCTATCTGAAACTGCTGTCATCAACCATTCTCCAGGCACTTAAATTGATTGATGTCGAGTGCAGCGACAATGAAAGAATGAAAGAATGAAAGAAGAAAAGCAAAGGTTTTCCATATATATATTATTTACAAGCTTATAAATGAGCCCTCGGAGAAAATATTGAAGGAGAATTAAATGAAATGATATTTTTACCCACTGATTTACTACTAGCAAGTAGAGGCAATAACATCCTTTCACTTTATAATATTATTCATCCCAAGGAAGTTAATGATTACTCTAAGGTTTTGTTTGGGACGACTTTTTTATTGCTTCTTAAAACAACTTTTTAATACAAAATTTAAAATTTTTGTACTCGAAAGCTGCTTTAAGAAGCAGTAAAAAAACCGTCCCAAAAGAAGCCTAAGTGTGTTATTTGAATTCATAATTTTGACAAAATGATTATCTCTTTTAATCCTCACCTCTAAAAACGGCTTTCTTCCTGCTTTGAAGAAAGCCGCTTTACGAAACAGGAAGAAAGTCGTCCCGAAAGAAGCTTTAATCATATAAATACTTTTTCATTATTGTTTATACTAATAATAAAATTTGTCAAAATTCTATTAAACTTCTTGAAGGGTCGTGATTTCTCATGGAACACAAAGCATGGCTTGGCTAGAACCATTTGGGGCATGAGAAGAGACATTTTTAATATGCTTTCAGCACTTGTTCGTATGGGCATTTAATCCTGTCTTTATCATCTTTATGGACCTTCACAAACCCACCAAAAAGCTCAAAATCCCCCCATAACTCTCCTTAGTGGTGCTCTTTAGATTCCCACTCAGCTCCTTTTCGGCTTTCTCCTCTTTTCTTCGCTTTACTCCGAATGATATTTTCCTTGGTGTAAAGATTTTTTCCTTAGATCTAATAAATACTACTAAAATATTGACTTGTGATGCATTATGAGAAAATTTATTTGATAAAATAGGGATCATGATATAATTATTTGAATTTGAAACTTCGCAAGATGAGTCTAATAAGCTCAAGATCATTCAATTTTCATATTCTTAAGGCTTCGTTTTGCATAACTTTCTTACTGTTTTCTTAAGCAGTTTTTTAGTATAAAATTTTTAGTTAAAATAATTTTTGTATTAAAAAGTTGTTTTAGAAAGCAGTTCCAAAAGAAGCCTCAAGCTCTCAACTGCTCATAAAATATTAAATAGTTAAGGGGGTCATTATATGCCTTGCGATGAAATATTTGAAAATTTGGCAAAAATAACAAAAATATCGTAGTAAATAATCTATAAATAAGCCGCCTTTCTTCTCTTAAATGAAAATTAGATAGTAAAAAGTTCTTAAGTTAGAAAAATTCTGAAGCTCTTCCCACCAACCAATGATAACAGTTGTCATCACTATCTTGTCTCCGATCAACACTAGTAACTATCGACATCCATTGTTGCTCGATCAATGTAGCATATTATCAACCAATACTGATGTCTATAATCATCTATCATTAACTGACGCCACCAACTGACCAACTATTATCGCTTGACCACCTTTATCAAAGATTGATTGACACTAATTCCCGCAACTCTTAATATTCCTCCACACTAAATAAAGATCATAACATCAATCCAAACTTTATATTCCAGTATTGTGTAGTTGAGAATGACAATCTTATAAAAATCAAATTATATAGTGAATTTCTTTAGCTTGGCCAAGTTCCATTTTCTTATTTCTGAACTTTTTCATAATGTTAATAAAGTATAAATATATGTTACTGTAAGGCTTCATTTGAGACGGCTTTTTTACTGTTTTGTAAAGCAATTTTTTAGTATAAAAATTTTATTTTTATATTAAAAAGCTTCCTTTTAGAGGCAATAAGAAAGTCATCCCAAACGAAGCCTAAATTGGTTTTTTTACTGCTTTTTAAAGTAATTATTTAGTATAAAAATTTTATTTTTTATATTAAAAATCTTCTTTTTAGAAGCAATAAGAAAGTCATCCCAAACGAAGCCTAAATTTGACAAAATAATTCTATATTTTGAACCTAATTACAATGAATAAGCAATCTCATCAAAGTTTCTAGCACAAAGCACATGTTATGCACTTGGAAGTTAGAACCCTTTATAGGGAGTGCGATCTAGACTACACTAAATTAAGTGCACTTTTCATATATTTCTGATTTATGTAAAAGCAATGTGGGAATAGTTTAAATAGCTTAGGCTTTGTTTAGAACTATTTTTTTTACTATTTTTTAAAGCAATATTTTAGTAAAAAATTAAGAAAGTCGTCTCAAACGAAGCTTTAATAATTAAATTTTTAATTTTGAAATTATTTTGAAAATTTTAATATATAAATACTCATATTACATATTTTATAATTTAATACTGAAAAATCTTCAATATTATATATATAAATATCTAACACCTATGCCATGCCTCCAAAAGAACTATTTAAATAATTTGTTATGTGCCCTCTATGATTGAGGGTTTTAATAAGAGCATATTCAAGAGTTATGGAGGCAACTGTCATCAATTATTAATATTATTTTTGTTTCTTTTCTGCTTTCATCTCTTACCTTTATTTTAAAATAGAAAAAAAGAGTTGCATATGGAGAGAGAGAGAGAGAGAGAGACCTTTCAGCCTTCTTTCTCCTCCCTCCATCACCCTCTCTATCATTTTTGTAGGAATCTGAATCGCTTTGATGAATTGCAAGACAATATGTGCCTTCCTTTGTCTACTTCTTTTTCCATGTAGGTCCCCATCTTTCTCTCTCTGGGGTCTGAAAACCTAATAAATTGGCAAGTGCAGTCCCTCCATTTGTTCTGAAGCAATAGTAAACTGGCAACTTTAATGGCTTCTAATGTTAGTATATTGCTGATTGTTTGGAAGCTTACGCACTACGTGACGTTCTTCTTTGTAAATATTCAGTGTGGGAGCAATACTGGGCCACTGTTCCTTCAAAAACACTCTATTGGTACTGTTTAAATTATAGAGTGAATGCTTTGTTCTTCATAAATTTGAAGATAAATAGATAAACACACCGTTGCTTAGTTTGGTTGGTCGGTGAGTACAGTTTGAAACTCCTCAACCCGTGCTCGAAATTCCTCGGACAACAACGCCTCTTAAGTGGGAATCAATTAAGTGCGGGTTAGTAAGTTTCTGGGTGGGTGCATCTAGGTCAGCTGAGGATTAGTCACACCGCCAAATATCCTTTCAGAGATGAAAGCGGGTAAATAAATAAATAAATATATAAGAGAAATGGGCATATTTTAAAATTCAATGTACTTAGCTATTATATATATACATTATGTATTGATTTGATGTTGAAATTTTGGATGAGTTAAGTATATATTACTCTAAATGGCATAGCTAAAGGTTGAAGTTGATAAGATGACAGCTAAGTAATTTTGTTTTTTATTTGAATGATGTTCACAGTATGTTTTGGTACTTTGCCTGAGATAATTTGGAAAAAAGTTGCAGCATGAGCTCATGATACAATTTTTATATTCAGAATGCAACAAAAATGATCAAAATAGAAAGGTATTTGAATAAAAAAATAAAATGAGTTGAGCTTGGATAAACTCAAGTTTTATTTAACTTGGCTTATTATGTAAATGTGCCAAAAATAAAATTTTATTTGCATTCTACTTGTTAACGTATTGAGCCAAATACGAATTATCACTACAGAAAAATCGTTCATTGCATGAAGCAATTTCTAGCTATTTAACTAAATTCTTCTGAGGTTTAACAACCGCTGGAATAAACCCAGTAGAAAATGGAAATCAGAGGCATATTTTAGGCAATAATATTTTCCGACGATTTTTCAGCGGCTACAACAATCAAAACCTAATGGACCCAAAATCCCAGGTAAAACATTGGAAGATTCCAGCGCAAGCACAGCCGGCGACCGTCGTTTTTTACCAGTTGCCCCGACGTCCAAATAGCAGGTTTTTACCGGCGACAAAACAAAAAACCGGCTTATTCATGACTATAAAGTCTACTTAAAAGTTATATAAAATTTATAGGTCATTGTATATATAAATATATCATACAAAGATAAATATATGGATGTTAGCATACTAATAGAATAAAAGGATGCTTATTCTAAGCTCTTTCAAAGAGAGGTCTATTATTACAACTTTTATCCTAATACCATTTGTGTTAGCATACTAGCATTTTTCCAAATCTCACTTTTGATTAGATGTAATGTATATAATGTATTTTTAGAATTAGTAAGAAGTCATTTGCAAAATTTTAATACCAAATTTTTGATCTTTTGTACAAATGTGAGAATGGTCAACCAAAATCAATTATCTAATTTTTCTAGAATTAATGAATAATTAGAAAGCATGACAATTATGTTACATAGAAGAAACCTAACCACTACTTTGAGCCTAACATCAATGAGTACTATATAAAATGTTAATTCTCAAATATACATTCATATAATAATATTTGATTAATCAAGATTTAATACATTTAAATTTTGTATGACAAGAATATAGTCATTTAAAATTTTGACTTAATTTGATTCATCTTGATGAAAATGCATTATATCACATAACTATATTTTAGAACAAAATTAAATCTCCTATTTTAGAGAAAAATAACCAAGAGATTATCAAAGTTGTTGAAAATAGCAATATAAAGGAAGTGTGGTAGTTGTCAAAAATTTATAAATAGATGATACTGAACGGTCGTTCAATTGTGTGATAAGCAACAAAATATGAATGAGTGAGAGATGAGGTGAGAGGGAGAGGTGGTTGATAGTGAAAGAATTAATGGGAGAAGGCAAGAGTACAATAGGAGAAATGAAGAGGTTTTTGACAGCCTACGAAGGGGAAAGGGTGAAAGAGGATATGATGTTGAGAACCTCCATCATAGACACAAAGAAGTTAAGAAAAAATGATGTATAATACAAGAAACATATTATAAAAGAAAAAGTATGAGAGTACTTTTGATTCCCGTTCACTAATACTGAACAATGATATGTTTATAATAGTTTGGTAAAGCATTTGTTGTCACAACAACAAAAATGATTAATAAATAGAAGCTAAGCTTAAACAGTACTATATAAATGAATGACAAAGGCCAACTAGCTAGCAGAATTAGCTGAATTGTAATCACTCTGAGAAGATCATGATGTATTAGCTAGGATGGCTCATTATCACCTTATGGCAACATTATGGCTTATTCTTGTATTACAGGAAAACCATTCATTACCGACATATTGATTGTTAGATTATCTTGAAGAAATATAAATCTAGAAATTGAGAGAGCTTAGCGAAGATATTAGCTCGTTAATCCTAGGTGACTATTTGATGAATTGAAATTATATTGAATTTGATGCAATCTCTCATAAAGTTATAATTCATTTTGATATATTTTTTTTGTCCTAGCATGAAATACGGACAAGTGCAAGAGTAGAAATATTATCACAAAATAATAGATAAATAAATTGTCAGTGGCTGGTGTGAATGAATAAAAAAACTATAAGATAATTTAGGGACATGAAAAAGAGGAGACAATTTAAGTTTACCTTGTGGAGTTGGAAGAAGTACTTGTTTTATGTGAGCAATAGGTAAAGTTTGTCCATTACCGTCAAAAAATTTGTGGAGAGCCATTCTATGGCGAGCTTGATTTAACTGATACAGACAAGTTGTGAGATGGGAGGTTGTTCCAAAATCTAAGTACCACTCAACTATACATGAAGAACATTGGAGATGCAGTCTCATAGTTAGATTCATTGCGTTACCAATATTTTAGAGCAGAAAAATCAAAATTTTTATATATTTTGTGAAACCTCTTAAGTAAAAGAAGATAAACTATTAAATATCAAGGTGCATTTTGGTGTAATGATTGAAATTTCATTAAGAAACTTCGTTGTTAAATGTGCTCGTCCTGGAGAAATCTTCGGATAAGTGACCTAAGAAGCTACACCAACTGGACAAAACTGTGAGATCTTAGGCCAAAATAGATAATATCTCGATAGTTAAGAACTTGGCCTGTTAAAAATGATATTAGAGTAATACACTAGTCGGAAGATGGGAACTAAGTGTCTTATAAGACAAAATGCTACGTCATGGGAGCCACCTCTTAAACCATACATGAGACAAAATGCTACGTGGCGGGAGTCATAACTTGAACTTGTAAGACCACCTTTAGAATCCTATCTTCTTGGGGGATGATTCTAGGATCCTATCTTCTTGGTGGATGATTCTGGGATAAGGATACTGAGAAGGATGTCGATTACTTATGTACTGGGGAAGATTGTGAAACCCTTTAAGTAACAGAAGCTAAACTCTTAAACATCGAGGTGCATTTTGGTGTAATAGTTAAATTTTTATTAAGAAGCTCCGTAGTTAAGCGTTCTAATCTCGGAGAAATTTTGGAATGGGTGATCTCCTAGGAAGTTACACCAATAAGACAAAAAACTGTGAGACCCTTAGGCCAAAACAGATAATATCTCGATAGTTAGAGTTTGAGTTGTTACATATTAATAGGTGCATGTAAAAAATAGTCTACCACCATGCTGAGAGAGATTGCAGAACGTCCTGAAATGAGGAGAATTTTGAGAGAACTTTCTACGAGCATAACTCATTTAGGATGATCGAGCACGGCTGCGGCACTGATCATAAACTCTTAACATAGAAAGAGCAATTTATGGATCAAGTGCCAGATTTGACTTAACTTCTTTTCTTGTTTTAGCAGCTATGTTTCACTATTCACTACATGATAATGAATATAAATCATCTAAATTGAGAGGCAAGAGATTTATATGAATAGTAGTCTTGAATGCTTGGAATACAAATGACAATACATTAAGAGTGTATTGAATAATATCCTCTTTAACAAGAGGAAACCCAATGACAACAAGAATGCCAATTTTGGCTTTAATGTTAGAAAGATATTGGGTTATAGTTAGATTTCCAATTGTTATATGACAAAGATCAATTTTTTAGTTGAGGAAACCTAAGGTAAAACTGTAAAAGCAAAGTGTAAACGGTAGAATATAACTATTTAGTAAGTTTTTGATCAACGAGAAATTAAGGCATCATTTGAGACGATTTTTTTATTGCTTCTTAAAATAATTTGTATAAAAATTTTAATTTCATACTAAAAAGTTGCTTTAAGAAGCAATAAAAAAATCGTCCCAAATGATGGCTTTCTTATTGCTTCTTAAAGCAGTTTTTAGTACAAAAATTTTAATTTTTGTACTAAAAAGATACAGTAAGAAAGCTGCCCCAAATAAAGGCTAAGGTTTCATTTGGGGCAGCTTTCTTACTGCTTTTTAAAACTGCTTTTTAGTACAAAAATTTCAAATTCAAGAAATTTTTGTAATAAAAAACTATTTTAGAAAGCAATAAGAAAACCGTCCCAAACAAAGCCTAAGTGTGATATTCTGAGTTTGGGATGACCATTCCATAGCCATTGATTAGTAGATGTTTGGCTGGTCGAGTTGTAGAATCACGAAGATAACCAACAAAGTCCTTGCCGGAGAATATCTTGAGGATTTGTGGCCTCCTGTGTGAGAATTCTCATAAGAGAGCTAAAATTTAGCAATCTTTTTTATATTTGTTGTAAAATATTTATGATAATAAGGAATATGACCATTCTCGAGTGTGGGCATAGTTCCATCCCCATTGCATGGCTAGTTGGTCATGGAAGATATTGCAAATTCAAGCATGTAATTAAGAAAGATGAAAGAACAGTAATGCAATGAGACAATGCTCTGATATCAACTTGAAGGTCTCCATTGAAGACCTATAGAAGTTAAGAACAGTATATGTATAATAGAAGAAGAACATGAGAGAGTAAGTTATGAGAATAGTTTTAGCTTTAGCCAAATACTTTGGAGGAGATCTCTCGTCCGCAATGGGGCTTAATAGAGCAACAAGTTCGCCAACGCTGAAACTTTGCTCTAATTTGTGTAATTCTTTCTTTTAAAAATTATTTATTAATCAAGAGAATCCACCAACATTTTTTCTGGACACCTAAAAAATATCAATAGTTCGTTTTCCCCTTTGCTCCTCTCTTGTGACTCATGACCTTGAGCACGGCTTTCGTTTTCCCTTTCGCTCATCTCTCGCCCCCAAACGAAGACCGCTTGTGATAGATGTTTATGTCTTCTATGCTCTAAGGGTCATGTTATTTGCATTCTTAATTTTGATCTTACAGCTCTCTTGACTCCTATAATGAGGCGGCAAACAAAACTATTTTAATATATTCTAACATGGCAAACAAAACTATTTTAATTTAACTCCCTGAATAAAATTTTTTTACTCTGCCACTACACTATATATATAATCTAATATTTTTAAATTCTGTCTTCTATTCTAATTAATTAAAATTTTTATATATTTTTTGTCATTAAAGCTAATCAAATTACTTCTTAAAAAAATTAAGCAATTTCTTATTTCCAATATATTGACCTGTCAAGACAAATTAACAGTAGGCAAAGCCATCATTTTTCGCTTATACTTCAAGCTATCCAACTTATTCCTCTGAGGCTCTCCTCTGGTATCCAAATTAGTATTTTTTATTTTTTTCTTAAATAAATCAACATATATTATTCAGAAAAATTTTGGATCAGCAAACTTTGATTAGGATTTGACTGAGTTATAGAATTTGTTTTTAAATGAGTGTAATTCATTGAAAATTTATCAAAATAAATATTTTGAGGGAAGTTTTCCTTATTGTGCATACAGAAGGAAAGAAATATTTTTTTTACTAAAATTTAATTCAGATAAAATTTGAATTTATTTAAAATAAGAGCAATATAAGACTTTATTGATTGTTCATTTCAAAATAAATATAAAATAAATTTAAATGTTTTAAAATTTATTCTTATTTTAATCAAAATATCTTGAGTGATAAGTTTCTCTTTGATATTAAAATTTGATTGTATTTCTCAAAACTTAAACTTAAAAATCAACCAAACAAATTTAAATCTAGGAGTTATTGGAAAAAACATTTTTTATTTTATTATATTTTTTAAAACTATAATTTTTTATATTGAAATGTTACTTTAGAAAGGTGTAAAAAAATTATCCCAAATAAAAAAACCTTAATTAAAAAACTTATTTCGTAACATTCTTAAATATTTTTTCTTAAAATGGGCTATTTTTATCATTTATTTTTTTCTAATTTCAATATATAGTATTATGATTTTTTAATATAACTAAACTATTAGATGACACAAAATTATTAGACATTTAAAAATATAATATGACATAAAAATAATAGAAATATCTAATAATATTTAATGTATATTATATAATAATTTTTTGTAATATTGGGAAATAATAAAATGATAAAATTACAATAAATATAACAAAATTATAGATTCTAGCAAAATCTTTAATGGGAACTTTTCTGCTTGATTTTTTAGTTTACAATAAATTATCTTATACAAATCTTAATTAAATATCATAAATAATCTATTAAATTACTTTATATATATCATTTATTTTAAAATAATTAAATAAATGTAACAATTTTTTTCTCGAATAAAAAAAAATATTTTTGCCCACCGTAGGTCCGTAGGTCTAAAATGAAAAGCACGCTCGGATCACCTCTCACGCCGTCGCTCGCTTCCAGCATAAATAGGCCAGCGGCGCCTCCTCCTCCCTTTCCTTTCTATGTTAGCCTTTGTTCCTTCCACTTCCAAGTTCAGACTACGAAGGAAGAGAGAGAGAGAGAGAGAGAGAGAGAGAGATGTATGCAGAGCCGGGCCTTCTACTGCCCTACTTAGAGGGGTTCTCGCTGATGCCTTCGCCGCCAGCGCCAGTTGCGCAGCTGCAAGAGCACCAGCTAAGTATGTCGCTCACAGGCGATCTACTGGGAGTTTCTGCTCCAATGGTATGCTTCTTTCCTCAAGAATCTCCAAATTTTTACCCGAGGGTGGTTGTGATTCCTCCACTTCTTCTACTTCCTCTGCTTTCTCTGTTTGTGTTGTTCTTTCCAGTAAGGTTAGCATGGGGTAATTGGGAGGATGTTGAGGGCAGCCGTAAGTGGCGTTTCTAAGTGTGCTGTGAAGCTGGATTGATACTTTGGTTTGGCCGGTCCCATGAATCGGTCTTCCCAGTTTTTTTGAAAGGTCAAAATGACTGAATTGTTCATATTCTAGCTTAATTTATTGAAGCGTCCTTTCTTTTTCTTGTGTATCTTTCTTCTTATGCGAGTTAAGATTTTTTTTTCTCTGCTTATTGGGATTGTTGAAGATTTTTGTCGTAGCATCTTCTTAAACTTGTTAAGACTTGAGAGTTTTGAATCTATTTTTTATTTTTTTTTTTATTTTTTATTTTTTAAAGATAACATCTACTTAAATCGCTAATGGCAAGTTAAAAACAGTTTGAGTTGGTTTATCTTTGTTCGATTGTGACATATTTGAACCGCTGGCGAGATTTTTTCTTTTCGGTTGTGCTCGGAGTATCCGGCCTGATTGTTTAGCTTAGTTTTCTTAATTTGTTCATTGGACTATTAGCGGAACCAGCCCTTTGTTTGAGTGATATTGTCATCCCTGTCCAAATGAAGAGGGTAGAGGTTCAAATCTCACCCCAAAAATTTGTTCAAAGGGTGCACTGTAACAGGACATTCTGAAGATGTTTTGTATGAGGAGGGATTTCATGTCATGACTTCCTTTTTCTTATTCCTTTCCCACCTTGACAATCATGTGAGGGAGAGAATGAGGGAGGAATTGCTGAGGATGACATGAAATTTAAACCTACTCAGTTAAAACATCCTCAGGACATCTTTAGGGAGTCCTTATTCTTTGGTTTTTGAGAATGATCAAGTAGGCGGAGTAAATATTACGGGGAACTTGTAGAATCTGGATATTTGAGTAATTGAAAAATTAGCTGGAACCAAATAATTAGTATTCCAATCTGTCTCATTTGGAAGACCAAGAAGATCTCTGTTATTTTGGGGAAGATTAACCAAATAATCGCTACAAATAGTGAAGTGCATGTAATAATATTTGCATGAATAGTTATGATTTCATAACATGCTAGTTTGCACCATTCCTTTGAAAACATTTAGGATCATCCATAGAAAATGTCTTAGCTTACTTTATTGATAGATTTCCACCTAAATCAATTTTTATGCTGTTTTACTGACATCAGATGAAAGAGTTTTTATTGAGAAGTTTTCTTCCTTCATTTTGTCTTGAACACTTTGAGACAAATATTTCTTACACCTTTTTCAAGTTCTTTAAGTCATTTTAGTAACCCATGTTATGCCGCTCTGCAGGGAAATCTAGTGCAGCCATCCACCATATTTGAATATGATCTTGGAGGTGAAGGAGATTTATTCAAAGCTCCTGAGCCAATCCTAGAAGAACCATTACTTGCAATAGATCCTATGTGTGCTGCCATTTCCATAATCTCCGGTGGAGATGATGTGATCAACGATACAATCAAGGTTGCAGACATACAGACAATCCAAAATGAGATCCAAAATAATCATCTCTTGATTGATGCCTTCTATGAGTGCAAGAAAGATCTAGAAAAATATGCTATCAGTGATTCAGTTGTTGAGCCAGCTGCTCTTCAGATTCCAGCAATGCTGACTGACGAAGCTCTTAGTCTGGAAAACAGCAGGATAGTTGCAGAAGGACCTCTAAACAAAAGCTTTAGTGCTGGGTCTTTAAGCATTGCAGAGTGGAGTAATAGTGTAGGAAGACCAAACTTTCTTGAGTTCAAGGACTTGGATTTTGAAGCTGCCTATGGAATGAGGAGGGCATACAGTGAAGGTGACATTCAGGTCAGTAATTTCCGGCTTTGCATGCCTTATATTTGGCATTCGTTCTGCCTTCTGCTATTAGCACCAAATTGCCAAGGACATAACCTTGAGTGAGAAAAGGAAATTCTAAGTTTGTAAAATCTTTAATCTTGAGAGATTAAACAACTTGAATTCTCATACAAAATTTATATGAGACAAGATCAAAATTGTCCCTCAACTCTTTTTGAGGGATCAAATTTATCCCATTTTAAAGAGTTGAGGTACCAAATTGATCCCTCAAAAAAGTTGGGATCATTTTGTCTCTCACAAAGAGTTGAGGGACTATTTTGATCTTTTTTTTCAAATTCATATCAATTATTCTCAGTTTGTTCCACAGAACAATATGTTATAAGAAAAAAGTTTTTTCTAACAATCAAATGCTCAACAGCTTATATCATTTTTCATTTAGTGGTGAGTATGGCTTGCAAAAATTGAATAGTCTGTATTTGTTGAAAGCAGACTAGTTTATGCGTTATGTAGTAGTAGTTTCCATGATGTATATGTGCTTATCAGAATTAGGCTTTGGTGTGATAGTTTGTCCTGTACTTATTCTTGCATTAATTGTTCATATCAATTTGCATCTAGCTTTCCTTTTCTTCTGAACTTATTCTGTAGCTTATGCTGACTTTGAAAAGTTGACTATCCTAAGAATTTGAGGTTAGAGAAAGAATAATGGTCAGCATAATTGACTTTGTTTCGATATTTCTGGTTTATGTTATTCTGAAAAATAGTATTTTTTTTTTTACAAAGAAAACTTCTGTAGAGCTTAAAGCCATACTGTTCTATGCTATGTATTTGCAGTTGAAGTCTTGAATGCTGAACTTGACCGTGGGTGGGGAGTGGTAACCTTTTTTGCCACTTTTAATTTTCAATTTTTTTTAACAAGCAATATTTTTAAGGATTCATAGATGTATGGAGAAGCCATGACCCTAAAGCATTGTTATAAATAGTTTATTTGAAAGCATATGAACATTATTAGTGGCAAAATAAAACAATTTTCCACATAACGTAAGGATTACATCACCTGATATCACATATTTAAAATATCTCTAGATGGTATAAACCTGTTTTATATTTGGTGCTTCTTGGACAGAAACTTGGAAATTCTAATGTAAACTTTGGAGGCACAAATGCTGTCCGCTCTTCCCTTGAGCAGCTAATAGCCATGGGTGACTTCAAGTCCGAGGATCGCAGGCAGAAACTCTCGAGATACATGAAGAAAAAAACGAGAAGAAATTTTGGCAGGACAATTAAGGTATATCTTATACTCTTCATTGTTTACTTTTATCACACGCAAACAGTTCAACTTATGCTCCATAAACTGGATATCCAGAGTTTTTATAAACCTAAAATAAATTGATGGGGAGCTGGCTGGACAAATGATGTAAAACAAACATGCGATGGAGGAGTTACTTTAAGAAATTAAAGAGATCAATTGTAACATAATAACCCAAAATAAAATTATCACTTATAGCCAAAAGATTGATCATTGGAATTCGTGGTTTTTAACTTGGTTAGGCAAGGTAGAGCAAGATCAATCAACCAAACAATTCAAGAAACACAAAGGATAATTGTAAAGTTACGACGATAAACAAGAATCCACGAGTTAATAAAGAGAACTTTCACCTTTGGAGCCCGTACGCTCAACTAATCTAGGCTTTAGCGGAAGAAGAGTCTCCACCTTAGAATCGAGGTCGCTCCGAGGAAGAAGGAGCCTTGGATCGTCGTTCTTGGATAGGTGGCCGGAGTATGGGATTCTTGCCAGTAATTTCTTGAAGGGGTATTCGGCGGCCCGGGAGAAGCACGCGAGCTTTGGCGGGCTTGGGAGAATTCGGCCAAGGGAGAGACCATGAGTTGGGTGCAGGAATTTCTATTTTGGTAGAGGTGGGAGGGAAGTAATTTGAGGGATTCAAATTAATTCAAATGGTATTAATGGGGCGGTGAAAGGGGAAGAATTTTGGGCAGATTTTGTGGTGTTCTTATTGTCAAATTGGAAGGAGAGAAGAGCCCATCAATGGGCCGGCCACATGGAGGAGAGAAGGCTTAGGTGTTTAATCAAATGGGGCCCACATAAATACATAACAGATTTCATATAAATCCTGTAATAAAATCAGGATTCATTAAAAGGAAAGTTTCCTTTCATAGATGTACACAATAAGCAACCCCGTTTTGAAATTCAAATTGAAATCCAAGGCTAGTGATTATTTGCTCAATTAACGTTGGTTGAATGAGCCAATTAATCAGGCCTTAAATGCTTGATTTCACGGGCTGGCAACATGGAGTAACGGCAGTCACGGGACGTGACAGGGAATTCGGTGGGTGGAAGAGGCGGGACAGGCCAGGCCTTTGGATCCAGCCACCTGGACGTGCGGCCAAGCCTGGACGGTGGAGCAGACCAGGCGGTTGTCCAAGGGGCGGCTGTGGGGCTTCCGTCAGAGGCCTGGGAGGGCAAGGGGGAGGTGGCGACAAGTCTGCTGGCCGACTGGAGGCGGGGCAGCTGCGGATCGGTGGGTGGCTGGACTGCCTGGAAGGGGCGGCGGCAGAGCACAGGGAAGAGAGAATTAATAGAAAACAAAATATTGGGGAACTCCAACGGGAATTCCAAACTCCACAAATGCTTTGATCCACATCTCCACGCTAACGAAATAAACAAAGAACTAACGAAAGTAGTAGAACAAGAACATCTAGAACTCACTAAGAGATCTAGTTTCCCCCTACGAACTCACTAAGAGATCGAGGAAGATGAACTCACACAGAGAACATAAGTGGCAAATTCAATTTCATCAAAAACTATCTATTACAAGAGAAGGACCATATAAATAGGCCTCACAATGACAAATAAAAAGCAAAAGACTAAAATGCCCCTTGGGCTACAATAGCGACCAAATACCCATAAGGGCAAAAACGGAAAAAACATAAAATAAAATAAACTACTACATAAAATGACTCAAAATAAACTCATGATCGTAGCCGTCGATCTCCGGCGTAAAAAAAAATATTTATTCAACAACAATAAATGATTATGATTTATCATCATATGAGACAATATATTAAAAAAAGAGGGTTATTTATCTATAACTCCCCCTAGTTTGGTCTTATTGCTAAGTTTTGAAAATAAGAATAGTAGTTTATCATATTTTGCAAATCAGGACAGCTAACTTTGGCATACATGTTATGATTTATTAAAAAATAGCATGTATGCCTGACAGTTTATCTTATTTGGATTTCTTTGGGACATTTTTCTTATCGATTTCTAAAATAATATTTTAGTGCAAAAATTTCTAGTTCGAAAAACTTTTGTATTAAAAAGCTGTTTTCAAAAACAGTAAAAAATTGTCTCAAGCGAAGCCTTAGTATATCAAGTTTCATAGAGAACTTTAGTATTAATATCCCTATATCAGGATTTCGATACTTTTTCTAGGGTTTTAAGTAACCCTGACACATGCTATTTCAAATAGGATAAACTATTGTTTTTATTTGTAAATTTTTAAAATCGGTCCATTTCTGTAAAAAATTAAATTATAGATAGTTTTATACAAATAACCCAATAAAATTATAGTGAAACTGAAACATATATTTTTTCACTCAATTATAAATTAAGATTCATTGCTCTTTTCTCAAGGATAGAACAACATAAAATTAATTAATAATAAATAATTTCAACTTTCAAACGAGAATCAAATGGAAAGAGGAAAAGAAAGATTGAAATAGTTTATAGAAAAAACCCAAATAAGAAACATCCTCTTATCAGAATCTGGAAAATCACAAAATTACAATCTAAAACAATGAACAGACAGAAATCGCATCTAGTGAGCTGTAACGCAAGTAGTGGATGTTCGATGCAAATTGCTGCCTTTTCCTAACCGTCCCAATCACTCACTTGCAGCTGCCATCAATGCCACTCACTATAGCACAAAGATGCATCAACTTTTTCACATCCAGTTCACATCTGATTTAGGACCACCTACTTTGTTTTGCAAATGAAAAATGCCCGTCTTGAGAATTTTTTTTTTCATCTAATTGGTTAGCTGTGTAAAAGCTGCTCAAATTAGGGGTGTCAATTCGGGTCAATGGGTCAGGTTCGGGTCGAACCTGACTTTGAGTCGGCCGCAAATGGGTTGACACTAACCCGACCCGGTTTTGCAAACGGGTTAGGTTTGTCAACCCGGACCCGACCCATGCGGGGCGACCTAACCCGACCCGCGAACAGCTGCGGAGCGAAGCGTGTCCGCCGAGTCTGAACCTCAAAGCTGGTAGAGTAGAGGCATCGGAAGCAACAACGAGTGCGCTGTGTGAGACGAACGACAGTGACGGTAGCTCGGCAAGCAGCGGTAGAGGTAGCAGAAGGGCGGGTCGCATGGCTGTGCGGGTTGGATCGACGGCGGCGACACTTGACGCAGACGCGACCCGACGCGACGCAAGTGAGACATGAGTCCTGACGCGTGGGATGACGAAACGGGTCAATTCGGGTTGACCCGTTTTTCAAATTGGTCAGAAATTCGAACATGGACCCAACCCATTTCACAAACGGGTTGACTCGAACCCAGATTTTTCCGGCTCGGTCCGGATCAGGTTTCGGGTTGTGTCAACTTTTGACACCCCTAGCTCAAATGGCATGGTAGGATCCGAATCACAAAAATATTCTACCAAGTGGAATTGCCATGGCTGATTGGTTAAAGAAGAATTTTATTTCTCTAAGATTATTGGTTTAAACCCATAAACTTTACACACGCGCGCGCACACACACACTCAACTGGTAAAAGATTTCTATGATTCATATGTTGCCCCATGCTATTGGACTAATCTTTTTGGCCAACCAGTCTTCGATTATGGAGTAATGCTCAGCTGTTCTTATTGGTTATCTATGAGTTAAACCTACAGTATATCTGTTGATCTATGTAACAGTGAGAAGGTAATTAATGAGAAGTCTATATTCGGCAGTACGCTTGCAGGAAGGCATTAGCAGATTGCCAGCCGAGGGTGCGAGGAAGATTTGCAAGGACTGGAGACCATGAGATTTCTAAGCAACGGAAATGAAGAATGATGGATTCCAGCAGCCAATAGAGGGGAAATTATTCTGTGCGGAGTCCGAACGTAGAGGATCTTTCAGATTACTACGTATCCTATGCTTAAGCTCTGTTTACGCTCTGTGTATTTATAGCATCAAATATTTAGTTGTAAGAATTTGCTGCTTATTTGTTGTGTATCTACAAATACGCAGAGTGTAAGTAGAGTGTACGCAATAGTGTAAGTAGAGCGTAGTCAGAGTGTACGCAGTTCATCCAGTAATCCGAACGCATTTCTACGTCCGGTGTCTGCATCTAATAATTTCCTCCAATGGAGAGGATGAAATTAGCATGAAAACCCTGGAGTTTCCTTTGAAGGAATGTTACCTCAGCAAGACCAAGTTTGGGACTTCTGGTTCTTTTCTTGCTTATTCCACCTTATTTTTCTGTGTAATAATGATCTTTATTTAGAATCATGGAGGTCGTGTTGTAAAAATGTTTCAAATAAAATGAGATCTTCCGTCCCATGTTGCTCTTATTGTGATGGCTGTTGTTTATTTTTTTTAATCTAATGGGTTGGATACCAAAATTGACCAGTCAGAGTGCGACAGGCTTTCTTTGATTCTCGATGAGGATTCTACAAAGTATGATGCTGCCATGTGGTCAGTTTAGTGAAATTATTAATTGTGATCCTCGGATGCCATCCGGAGGTGAATTAAGATGTGCCACATCATCATTTTGGTATGTATCACGGTTGTGTACCGCTCTGTATTGGGTGATGTGGCGCATCCTGATTCACCTTTAGACAATCCGGTGACCGCACGTAATAATTTCTCGTCAGTTTAAGGCTTTATTTGGAACAATTTTTATTACTATTTTATCATTGCTTGAAAAATAAAAAAAATTGTTGCTGTAAAAAGAAACAAGAAAATTGTCTCAGACGAAGCCTGAATCTTATTCTGAAACTTCTAATTAAGAATTCGTTTGAGATAACTTACTTACTGTTTCTTGAATCAATTTTAGTACAAAATTTTTTTTTTTCTTATTTTTTTGCTTTTCAGATTACAATTATAATTTTTATTTGACTATTATTTTTTTCATCATTTTTGCAAAATTTGTATGCTACAAAATAGCTTTTCATAACAACTTTTGAAAATTTTATTTTTATAATTATTTTATAACTATTTTTATAAAAAGTTACAGCCAGCCATCCAAATAGCTCTTAAATTATATGAGGGGCACTATACAATTCTCATCATAGAGCTTAAGGAAAGTCAAGTAAGCAACTTTATCGTAATTTGTCCTTTCAAGACTGCAATTATAATCTTGTTTGTCAATCATGTTATTGTTGCTTTTTAAAGAAAATTTTACTGCGAAATATTTTTATAACAAAATTTATTTAAAAAGTGAGGTTAAAAGAAGCTGCTGTTCAAATTTTCGTATGCAAATAATTTTATTTTATTTCTTATGTGAATAATATTATTTTACACATCTCAATTTGATTTGTTGGTTAGAAACTTTAGCTACCAACTAAAATTATGTATTTAATTTGTGTTAATTTATTTTGATTAATTTAAATATTCTAAAATAATAATATTGTTATTATTATTTTCAATGCAAAGAGGGGCCAACCTTTGGATAAGGGATAAGTCATGGGAGCAGGAGCAATTATTAGGTCCTTTCACTCGATGTAGAGGAAGGTTCGATTTTAGTCAAAAATAGGTAAAAAGTGCAAATACTGAGTTTTTTGAAAAACTCGGTATTTTTTCAAAAAACTCGGTATTTGCACTTTTTTAGGCAAAACCAAACCTTCCTCTAGGTCCTTGCACCGGACCAAATAAAAACTCAAGTCATGGAGACATGATGCCTCCAGTACATCAATTAATTGTTACTCGATAAATTTTTATAGATTATACTAAAGGCTCGTTTGTTTCCACAGTATTTCTCCGTTTTTCTCCTTTTTTTCCGTTTGCAACTAGAAAACGTAGGCGTGGAAGATGTTTGAATGTGTAGCAGACTTTTTTAAAAACTCCGTTTTTGTATTGTTTTGAGAAGCATTATTTATTAACTTCTCCATTTTAAAAAGACCTTTTCTCCTATTGGTGTTTTTTTTATACTGGAATAAGAAAAAAACCAAACGAAGCCTAAATTATTTTGCCAGAAACTATTTATATTAATGCAGCGACCATTGAACCCCTTCTAATAGAGCTCAAAGTCCATTTTAAGCGTTTTTCTAGGAAGCCACTTTGCAGCCAAGAAGACTTGGAAATTTCTGATAATATTTTTCTTAAGACCAAAATTCAATAAAATATAGTCAATTTACCTTAACCTAACATTAGGAAATTTATTGTTTGTAACCACTAACCAAAGTTGTCACATTTGGTATGGTCTCGAAGAACTGGACAATTTATTAACAAATAAATAAAGGGCAATCACTCTCCATTATTATTCTCAATATACATGTTAGGCTTCAGCTCTCCACTATGTTTGTTCCCTTATTTCATCATAATAATGATGAGTTCTCATTAAGGTTCATGCTTGTCTTATCACAATGATTGCATGAACCTTGGAATATCACAATCAAAATGATGCTGATAATCTCCTATTTTAAGGCCTTAAAAAATTACACAACTAACGATGTTTAGCTTAATTGATGGACGAGTACGGTTGATAACCCCTAACTCATGCTCTATTCTCCTTGAGCATCAACCCCTCTTAAGTGGGGCACAATCAAATACGGGCCAGACGGTTTCTGGGGTGGGTGCCTATTCTAGGTCAGCTAAGAATTAGTCACACCACCAAGCGTCTTCCAAAGGTGGCAGCAGATGAATACCCCATTTAAAAAAAAAAAAAAAAAACTCGACTTTCACATTAGAAATATCATTATTTCATTGCCCCCTTGATGTAGGCAGTCAACCTAATACCTTTTGATGTGATCTGAAGGCACAAAAGGTTGAGATGCTAATCAATTAACCCCCTTGTTCACATAGCTTAAGCATAAACTGGTAAATGAAATAAGAAGGAAAACAAATGTTAAAGGGTGGTTGGATGATAATTTTAAACCATAAATTACATGGTGAAGGAAACTGTTCCAGCACAGATCAGCATGATCAACACTCGTAGTCAGATGATCTTCAACCCTAATAATACTCATTACAACAACTAATTATGGTGAATGCAACATTCCACAATGGTGTTTCACAAGTAGAATTCTGTGAAGTTTAGGGTTATTTTGCCTCTTCATTTTGAGTGTTATAAGGACAAGTGATCATTCAGGGCTTATTAAATCAAACGTTACATAAGCCAACTGCCTGAAAGAACAATTTCATGGTGGCAGCTGCTTCTCGAAAAGACAGGACTTATTCATCATTATTACCCTTTATCATGTGGATTTTCCACAATCAGAAATAGTTAGTAGGAATGCAAATTTTGCATATTTTGGCTATTAAGTACGGCCAAAGAATTTAAATAGAAATTATTTGAGATGCTAATCAATTAACTCCATAGATCCACTTCTCCGCATTGTTGGCGTAAGAAATAAGTTCGGTAGGTGAAAACCAGAGGGCAATCTCATCTTTAGCCGTTTCAGGTCCGTCACTTCCATGGATTATGTTTCTGCAACCAAATTTGCATCCAACTTCAAGAACTCAATCAAAATGGGAAGTAAAAGCACTATAGAATAGAACGAATTAACTGATTTTAAATTCCAACAGACAAATTTATTTCACTGGAAACATTTAGGGTTTGGGCTGAATTCACATTGTTGAAAATTGAAACTAAGAAATCACTTTTTAAAGTTTTTATTTTAGTTTTGACCAAGTATTTTCCTGTTTCAGTTGGATTACATTAAGGATCAGTCTTAAGCCCATATCATTTTGATTTAGTCATGATGTTTCTCACTGGACATTTGCAAGAGGTTATACCCTGGTGTATACTTTTTGCTAATGATATTCTTCTAGTTGATAAGACTAGAGAGGGAGTGTATGGTAAACTTGAATTATGAAGGTCAACCTTGGAGTCTAATGGCTTTCGTTTGAGTAGATCTAAAACTGAATTATGGAGTATAGTTTTAGTAATAATTGATCTGGTGGGGGGATTGTGACTTTGGTTGATCAAGTCATTAATAAGAGTACTCGTTTTCGATATCTTGGGTCTATTGTTCACAATGATGATGAAATAGATGAGAATATTATTAAAAGAATTCAAGTTGGATGGTTGAAGTGGAGGAATGCATTGGGCTTATTGTGTGATAGAAAAATCCCCCTCGAACTTAAGGAAAAATTCTGTAAGATGGTGGTTAGACCAACAATGCTTTATCGTTCAGAATGTTGGTCATTAAAAGAGAAGCATAATATTAAGTTAAGTGTTGAAGAGATGAGGATGCTCAGGTAGATGAGTGGCTTTACTTTTAGAGACACGACACGAAATGAGCATATATGTGAAAAGGTTGAAATAGCTCTAGTGGAAAATAAGATTGGAGAGAGTCACCTTAGATAGTTTGGTCACATAAAACGATGGCCTTCCGACGACTCCGTTAGAAAAGTAGATGTACTAGATTTGACTTATGTTAAGAAAGTTAGATGTAGACCTTAAAAGACTTAGTTAGAAAAATATTAGAAATGACATTTCTTTATTAGATTTAAATGAGAATTAAACTCTTAACAATACACAATGAAGAAAAAAGATTCATGTAGCCAGCCTCATATAATGGGATAAAGGCTTGATGTTATTGTTGATGTTATACTATAAAATAAGATTAAATAATAGAATAGTTTGTTAGAATATAACATTTACTTTTAATAATAATATAGAAATAAAAATCACTGCAAACTAAACAAATGTTGAATAAAAGAACATCATCACAAAGGCTGTTTTTCAATGTTTCGTTCTTCAAAGATAGCAATAGCAAAAAATGCAAGCACTAAAACAAAATCGCTTAAAAGAATAAATTGTGGAAAGTAAGTACCTTCCAACAACAACCGCAAGATCACCTCGGATGGTTCCCGGCTCTGATTTTTGTGGGTCTGTTGCACCAATAAGTTTTCTACCATACTTTATAACTCCCTCCCCTTCCCAAACCTAGTTAAACAAACATATGAACAGACAAAAGCACAGGCCATTTACAAACCTCAACAATAGCATATTACATATTGGTGAAACAAAAAAGCCACCATACGCTCACTTACCATGGCAAGTACAGGACCCGAGCTCAGAAAGTCACATAAGCCACTAAAGAAAGGCCTCTCCTTGAGATCATGGTAATGCTGCTGAGCAAACTCATTGGAAGGAACTACCAATTTTATAGCTACCAGCTTATACCCTTTGCGTTCGAAACGTGAAATTATCTCTGCTATCTGAACAAACGGACGTCATTTACTATATAAAGTAGAAAATTCCCTTGTACAAAAATTTAGCATGCAAAAAGTGCAATTTTTCCCTTTTAGGCTTCATTTGGGACGGTTTTCTTTCTGCTTCTTAAAGCGGCTTTCTATTACAAAAATTAAAATTTTTGTATTAAAAATCCGCTTTAAGAAGCAGGAATAAAGTCGTTCCAAACGAAGCCTTAATTTGATCACACAAAAAACTTTCATAGAGAACATGCACCATCAGAGATGAATACTCACAAATGGAAATTGAAATTCTATATCATAATTAGGGTGCTTGCATGCTTTTCAACGTGGGCAACCATATAGATGTAATTAACCAACTTTTTTGACATAAATTAATGGGGGGTAACGACACAGTAAGGGTTAGGGGTACAATATCTGTTTGCACGCCAAAATAACCATACATATTGGTTTCTCTCAGAAAATATGCTATGAAGAATACACTAAATACTAGACCTAAGCAAACGAAAAAGGCAATTATTGACATCGTTTGGATATCTTACCAGGCCTCTTTGGACTCCATCTGGCTTTATTGCGATAAAAGTCCTTTCTAACTGAAAAAAGAAAAGTCCAGTGAAAAGTAATATAGCATATTATTTTTGTAGAAATGGAATTAGTTCACTTTGCAGTTCAATCTGATAATACCTCAGCTGCATGAACCTCCTCCTGAAGCATGTACACTAATCAAAGAAAAAGTATACATGGCAAGACTTAGAATGCAGTAGCAAATTTTTTAATTTTCAGTGAGTGAAAACTTTGAAATCATCCAACAACAACAACAACATCAAGCCTTTGTCCCGCTACGTGGGGTTGGCTACATGAATCCTTTTTCGCCATTATGTCCGGTTAAAAGTCAAATTTTCATTTAAATCGAATAAAGAAAGATCATTTCGCAATCATCCAAATACAGAAAAAAAAAATATAATATCATCAAATGGTGCCTTTTAACCAGTGCCTAGGTCAATGATCTTATTTTACAAACAACTTTGTAATTATGACATATAGGAGATCACATATATTCTCAAGTAAAGATGATCTTTCGTGAATAAAATGTGGCCAAAGAACCAACAACTTAACCTACTAATTAACAATATAATTTTGTGGTTGCATGGAAACATCTAAATATTGATTGATCATGTTAACATCAAAATTGTAAAGAAGAAATGGTTGAACAATTGATAAAAAAAAGATTAATAGGAAAACAAATTGAATAATAAGAAAACCCACCTTTGTCCACATGGGTGGTGATAATCATTGGATGAATACTATTGTTGACAAATCTTAGAAAGAAAATTTGTATATCTTGTTCAATTGAGAAACCCCTTATAAATAATAGATTGCCACAAATTAAAACTATGTGCATAACATGGTTTCCTAAAATATTAAAGTCCCACATTACACTCCCCTTCAAGCTGGAGTGCATATATCAATAAGTTTTAACTTGTTACAAATTTTGAAAAACTGAATAGATCCTAAAGCCAAAGCAAACACATCAAGTTCTTTTGAATTGAGAATATTGAAAATAGTTATCTTGTTGGATAACATACGCAGGACGAATTAAGTGATAATATATATTATGGATAATTTCAATATGTTTTGTTCTTTTGTAGAATGCTAAACTTCTAAAAGCGCAAATAGCATGGTTAACACAATTTAAGATCAAAGATTCTGTGGTGTATAAATCAAATTCACTTCATAGTATTTCTATCCACATTTCACGCGTAAAACGAGTTCTGGCCCTGTACTCTATTTTTGCACTTGATCTAGCCACTAAATTTTGCTTATTGTTTTTCCAAGTGACTAAGTTGCCCCATACAAAAATATAATATCCAATAATGGATTTTCTATCATCAATAAATATAGCATAATCAACATTAGAAAGCTTCTATGTCAAGGTGCCCATTTTTTTGTATGGTAGACCTTTTCTAAGGGATTTTTGATTCATCTAAGGATAAGATGGATGTATTCACAATATTTCTACATAGGAGATTGCATTTTTAACTCACAATAAGTACAATAATTTTTTTTTAATTCTTGTAATTATATGATAAATTAATTTCTCAATCAATCTTCAATAATGGGAGGCATCTTCTACTATATTTTTTTCTTCATTGGAGGTCTTTTGAATATCAATAGAAGTGTCAATATGTTTGCATCCTAAAAATATAGTTTATTCTAGATGATTCAGCATATGTCCTTTAAGGTCAAGAAACCCCAATCTTGTTGAAAGAAAATTTGATCCCCAAAATTTATGAAGGACGACCAAGTTTCTTTGTCATAAAACACTTCTTTTAATGTCCACTTATAGCACTTTCTCAAAGTAGAATATCATCAACATAGACAGCTAATGTAAGAAAGACAGATCACTTGTGTCTTGTAAAGATTGAATCATTTGCAAAACAAGTCCAGAGGCCTAAACCAGTCAGAACCTTTCAAAATTTATTGAATCAAACAAATAATCTTTGTTTCAAAACATCAATAGATTTGTTGAGTTTACATACTCTAGTCTCCCCCTGAGCAATATAGACAAGTGGCTATTCCATATAAATAGTCTCAATGAGATCTTGATATTCAAGAAGCGTTACATCCATCTACAGAAGCGGGCACTCTTAATTGATAGCAATTAACAATAGAATGCGAATGGCATTAATTTTGGCAACAAGATAGTATGAATCACTATAATTAAAACCATAAACCTGAGTTAAGCCAATGGCCAACGATCAATAAAAACATCAAAATTAAATTTTATATTGTAAACCTAGCAACATAGAGCTGGTTTACTCCCAGAAGAAAATAGAACAAGATCCCAAGTACGAATATTCATCAAGGCATTCATCTACATGGCCTATTTCCATCAAGGACCCCGTAGAGCTTCCCAATATATCCTATCCTAGGCATAAAAATTGAAAATAGAGAGTATGCAAATTGTTGAAAGCAAACAAATATATAATTAAGTTTTGTATAAGATTGAATAAAATAGTCATTACTCATCCAAAGAGCCATGAGCAAATGAAGTTTAGAGAATTCTTCAATAAGCGGATTCTCAACTAGTGGACAATGTTGATGAAGATGTTGCTACATTAGGAGAGCAAGGTTGTATGGTGCCTACCTACAAAAGTGAGGTAGAAAGGCCATAAAAGTTAGAGTGATGGAGGTAGAGGAAGAAAATAGAGAGACGTTTCATGACTGTAGCATCTGATGAAGTATAGAGGCAACTAATAGTTGAAGGATCGATAACTTTTTTAGTACAAGAACACCCAAAGAAGATAAACGGAATAGCCTTAGAGGAAAATTTTATAAAAGAATGAACAAAACATGTGCATCCAAAACTCGAGGATCTGAAGGAATGGTGATTGTCTGAGATAAAAAATGAAACAAGGGGAGACTTCACCTAGAACAAGAATGGGGTGTAGTTAATAAGGTAAAACTGCATCACCCATAAACAATGATGAACATTCATATGCATCATTAAATTTCAAGCAACATTAAGTAAATGATGATATTTCTTTTCAACAAAACTACTTTACTGAAATATAGAAGGGCATGAGGCTTGATGAATAGTGTTAATATCAGCACAAAAAGAGAAAAATTAGGACTGCATGCTTTCCAATAACGTTATCAGTGAGAAGAGTTTTAATTAAAATAAAAATTGAATTTTTATTTCTTGATAAAAAAAAATTTAAAAACAAACAACACTTCTAATTTTAATTTGACCAAATATACTAATGTAATATGAGAATAATTATCAATAAAGGTGACCAAAAATTTAAAACCATGGTAGGTTAAAACAAAGACTCCACCCAGATATCAGAATGAAACAAGTAAAAAAAAAAAAGCACTACGTGGTGGAATAAAAGGAAATGAACACCTAATGATGTTTACCGAATTCACAAGCATTATATTCAATATTAGGTAAAGAGAATGAGGAGAATTATTGTAGCTGATATGGCTGTGGATGACCCAGACAATAATGTCACTGAAAGAAGTAATTCTTATAGAGAAAGTATACGAGCGTGCATATATTAAGTAATAAACTCCGGTACGTACAAAATTTCTACCATTTGTCTTCCTTATACGAAAATACTAAAAAATATAATGAAGACAATTAATAAGTTTATCAAGCATTTATGATTTTTAGTTAAGCAATGAATGAAAGCAAGTAATTAGGAAATATTAGAACAACAAAGGGAGAGAAGAGTAGAGATACAAACACAAAGTCTTTCTCAAAAACAAGAGAGTAGGATCCATTTTCAACAAGAACTGGGGGAAGGTGACACAACTTAAGAGAAGAAAATAACTAAAAACTACATGTCATATGTGAGGATGCTCTACAATATAGTATTCAAGACATATTAGATGAAAAAAAAAAGTAAATGCTATGAAAAACATAATTGGACACTTAGGAGTGTTGAATAAAGCAATCATGATACTAAGATCCTGGAAAATGTAACGAGACAAGTAGAAAGTTATCAAGCATTTATGACTTTAGACTAAGCAATAAATCAAAAGTTAATTAGAAATAATGGAACAAAAATTAGAGAATATACGGAAGATGGAGAGACAAAGCCTTTTATAGAAAAATGAGTGGGATCCATCTACAACAAAAAATTGGTAAAGGAGGGGGAAAATTAAGAGAAGAGAACTAAATATTACGCATCATATGTGAGAAAGTACCAGAGTTCAGAATCAAGGATGTACTAGATAAAATAGCAGCAACATAACAAAAAGAATATATGCTAAGGGAAACAAACTAGAATACCTAAGAGTGTTGAATAAAGTGATCATAATACACTTAGAAAGAGGTAACATAGCTAGAAGAGGTATTGGAAGCATGAGAGCTAATAGTAGTAACCGAATATCCAGAGGCAAGTTAAATCATGAAAGTTTAGTTGGAATTAGTCTAATAGCAATATGAAGGATAATTAGTTTGTTAACAATGACGACACAAAGAAAAAGATTTTCCTACATGACCACCATAATATCATGTGACAATGACAAATCAGTTGAAGATTGGTGGGGATGGAATTGAAAGCTCAGTGAACCTTTAAACACGAGAGAGTAGTATTGATGTCAGAAATAGTGGAATCAATCATCAAATGTAAACGCACGCACTGAAGATATGGGTTTAAAAAAAAAAAAAAAATGGCAACATGAAATGCTTCATTTTGTTTTTTGTCAAACTATAGAATCAATTATGAAGGGCCAATATTAAAGAAGATCAACCCACTCACTACATTGTGTCATATAGTATTCCTAAATTAGTGATAATTTTGTTGTCAAAAAAATTCTTCAGAGAGAAAAAGTATATGCCGATTTATTGCTTTCTTGAAAGTAAGAAAGCAGAAAATTACATTTCCTTGCTTATTTCCTAAAACATGATAATGTAAGTAATGGAAGGTTCGAAACTGTCATGCTTACAAGGGAAAACAGTATAATCTGAAGCATGCCAAGTAGAAAATTTGACTGCATCATGATGAGGGGGAAAAGAAACATCTTAATTGATGAGTTTGTCGGCAGAAACCAACAAGAAATCCAAAAGCCATCAACAACAAAAGATGGTTGGTAAAATTAAACTTTATAATATTATTGGGTCATTGATGGAAGCCGTTTTTGAGTTGGAACGAGAAGTCTAATAAGCCATGCAACTGCGGAGAAGAGGAAACTAGAGAAGTTAAGACGAGAGAATGAGGTGTGATGACCAAGTGTCATGAAATGCAGACAAACAAGGGAAAATATGGAGGAAAGAATATGATTAAGTGAGGATACAACCAAAGGTCGTTGAAATAGGAGAAGGTGTAGTCGGTCTCATTGACGTAATTGGAGGCAAATGACGAATAAACCAATAGTGCAAGTGTTATATAAGATGGGTGGTAGGAGATGAGCATGAGCAATAAGGTGGGAAGAGATCGAGATCGACCCATGGTAGGAGGGGGTTGTGATCAGGATTGGCAAGTGCGTGATGAGATCATGTGCCAGACAAGGGTGACAGCACAAGCGGAGATTATCAGGCAATGATTTCAAGCATTTGGCGCAAAAAGTAAGCTCAAATGCTTGAGAAATAAAGGGTATTCAAAGCAAAGGATACTAATCCCACTTTGATATCATGATGAGAGGGAGAGCATTATTGTATTTTATTCAATTAATAACACCCATAAATAATAGATAGATGAATTATGTTCCAAAGAGTCACTAACTAAAGTAATTAACACTAATCATGTATGATATGATTTCCTAAAATATTGTCTACTACGTTAACAGAAGCATTTCATTGGGTATGTTATAAGCAATTATGGTGTTAGCAACACGATGGAGCAGTGGTAAGCAAGCACCAAAGTGGCAGGCTTACAAAGATTTAATGGCTACTCTACTTAATTACAGTTTAACAAACTTTTCCATCAAGCCAGATCATGAAGAGCTTTATATTAATTAATGTCCAAATGAAAATATTATTTTGAGATGAGTTGAGTTTATATTAAATTTCATAATGAAATTGTACGTTACATCTAATAAAAAGTATGATTTTAGCGAATACATGCTGAAATGCTAAAATCTTGTTTCAGTCAAATTTACGGTTCAATAATCTGCATACAAATAAATTCCAATTTACCTCAGGCATCTGAGTTTTGCAACTAATTTCATGGCTTCCATGACTAAAATTCTGTTAGACCAGTCCGTTGGTGATGTGATACCACATGCAAGGAGCTTCTTAAGAAAATTAAAAGTGAATGACAACGTAATTTCAATTAATATCTTATTGAGATAGCAAGAAAATCATTAAAGAAATCGTGTTATTAACTAGTGGATCGATGTCCTCATCAGTTGGACTGGTCCAGTTGGTCCACACGGGACCGGCTCAGGCGGACAGAGGCGGAAGAGTTCCGCCTCCTTGTACGCACCGACCAAACTGCTTCAGCCAATAGAGTAGTTTAGGAAGGATTTTTCATGGAGTTAGGAGGGAAATTTAAATGTAGGGACTTTTTAGAGATTCCTTTTGGATTGTATGCATTAAATAGTTTGTTTTTCTAGGGTTAGGACATCTAGAATTTGGTTGAAATTTGAGATCTCGTAGTTTCTTAGGGCTCTAGCGGCGTCTAGAGATTTGGCAGAGAAAGATCCTCCTCTCGAATAGAGGATCAATTGCATATTGGTATTTTCCGTCCATATCTTTGATTATTGCAATAAAAACTACTGTTTTTCTAATTTTCATTTTGTTCGGAAGAGTTTTTCTTGCTATTTTTCTGAAATTGATAAAAATTATTTTAAAACATCAAGTGTTTCCTATCAAATTCACAATCATAAATAAAGTTCATGAATATTCAGAAGGTATATTTGATAGGAAATACTTGATTTCAAGTATTCCCTAATCGCTTTAGCAACAAATCACGAAGCAAACTGCTGTCCACAGCAGGAAATCAGCAAAAAACAGTGGAAAAAGAGGGAAAAACTGTAGAAGATGAGGAGAAAAGACTTGTATTTCACTAGAAGACAATGAAAATAGCAAAGATACAATTTGTTCTTCAATTCGAGAGGAAGAACGTACTCTCCCAAGTCTCCGGCGAAGCCAAGAGCCAAAAGCAAAACCTGGATCTCAAAGAGAAAACTCAAATTCAAGATGATTCCAAATCCCTCCAAAACACCTAATTAAAGACAAAGGATTAATACAAAATACCTAAACAACCCCTCATTCAAATATTTTCCCTCCTAACTTGAATTAACACCAAGTTGGCCCACCCACTTGTTTCCGTCCCCCTCTGCCTTCCGCCTCCTGTAGGCAATGACCGGTCCAGGGTGGACCGGTCCAGCCGGCCCAGGATGGGCCGGCGTAACA
>NW_021319579.1:2130846-2140567 GCF_001605985.2 Dendrobium catenatum
CCCGACAGAGTTGACAAGGTTCGATCCATAAGGAGAAATGGCTCCGAACACCCCGATGATGGCCGTGTTGAATTCAGATCTCAACCGGAGGGGTTTCCAAACCTTTCAAATGTCTCCCAAATATCCAAAGTTCATAGCTCCACCCAAAATACCCATAAAAATCCAAAAATCTAAACTCCACAAAAATCTCAAAATCCCCAAAATCCCAAAAATATTTAAAAAATGAAATAAATCCATCAACGCGCTTAAAGCAAAATCCATCCGCCCTCCGCAACAGTTTGTCGAGGCGGACAAATTCAAATAAACTCTAGCTCACAAAGAGCCAAATGCTTAGTCGAAAATATCACTAGGATCCATTCTCAAACAATCTTTTGCCAGTAAGGACGTGGTACGTGTCCTCTAACCGGCAGTTTTGCCGCCAAATGGCACTGCAGGTAAATGGTTATGACCCGGGGCCCTCTGAACCGAGTGGTTTTGCCGCCAAATGGCACCACAGATAGCGGTTATGGCCAGAGCCAATACGCTCCTTATTGGCATCAAATCCTTGAGATATGAATCAATAGGATATGATCGATAGGGCACAAAGCCCTCTGTAAGCTAAGGTGGATTCAAATTTGTCCCCTTAAGCAAACATCCAACCCAGGTCTACAAGGTCCCCTTGGACGAAGCAACCCATGGCTGCCGACAAGGATCCTTCTGTCAGGTTGGGTCGACTACGTCCTCTGACTAAGTAGACCAGGGACCACGATGGCCCGGGACGACGGAACCATGGGATCTTGATCGGGCCCATCATCCATTCCCCCACCATCCGCTTTAAGTGAAAGATGGTGCAATTCCTATTTTAAATATTAAATCTTTCAATCCAAAATCCAAAAACCCAACTCTTCAATTTCCAAATCCAATTTCTACCAATATCCTAAACCCATGCTGCTACTATATGCCAGATACACGTATTTATATACGAATCTGATTAACGACTAGCCTTAATCGAAAGTTCTCTCTCGTGATCGAAAGGGGTAATTAACTATAGGGGCTTGCGCCTATAGGAAACCAGAACTCAGATCATAAAGTCCTCATAAAATGAGGGCGAAATCTCTGGGTAGTGTCTTATCTACAAACCCATCTGCCTTCCAAAATTTACCCCGGAACTTAGTTCGTTAAAACTCCCTCGCCGAATAAGAAAAGCGAGTGGAGGCCGAGGCCGAATTTTCGGAGCCCACATGAGGATACAACCAAAGGTCGTTGAAATAGGAGGTGGAGTCGGTCTCATTGACGTAATTGGAGGCAAATGACGAATCAACCAATAGTGCAAGTGTTTTATAAGATGGGTGGTAGGAGGTGAGCATGAGCAATAAGGTGGGAAGAGATCGAGATCGACCCATGGTAGAAGGGGGTTGCGATCAGGATTGGCAAGTACGTGATGAGATCATGTGCCAGACAAGGGTGACAGCACAAGCGGAGATTATGAGGCGATGATTTCAAGCATTTGGCGCAAAAAGTAAGCTCAAATGCTTGGGAAAATAAAGGGTATTCAAAGCAAAGGATTCAAAAGTAGTTAAGGATACTAATCCCACTTTGATATCATTATGAGAGGGAGAGCATTATTGTATTTTATTCAATTAATAACACCCATAAATAGTAGATAGATGAATAATGTTCCAAAGAGTCACTAACTAAAGTAATTAACACTAATCATGTATGATATGATTTCCTAAAATATCGTCTACTACGTTAACAGAAGCATTTCATTGGGTATGTTATAAGCAATTATGGTGTTAGCAACATGATGGAGCAGTGGTAAGCAAGCACCAAAGTGGCAGGCTTACAAAGATTTAATGGCTACTCTACTTAATTACAGTTTAACAAACTTTTCCATCAAGCCAGATCATGAAGAGCTTCATATTAATTAATGTCCAAATGAAAATATTATTTTTTGAGATGACTTGAGTTTATATTAAATTTCATGATGAAATTGTACGTTACATCTAATAAAAAGTATGATTTTAGCTTATACATTGTGAAATGCTAAAATCTTATTTCAGTCAAATTAACGGTTCAATAATCTGCATACAAATAAATTCCAATTTACCTCAGGCATCTGAGTTTTGCAACTAATTTCATGTCTTCTGTTGCGTCCTGGAGTATTCGCGGCGATAGAGAAATATATAGTTTATCGTCTTAGCATTGTACGAAGATCCAGCACACAATCAGATAAGAGAGAGGGTGTAGCATTCATAAGAGACACCAGCGTTTTTACGTGGAAACCCATGAAAAAAGGGGAAAAAACCATGGGGCCGAGTTTGAAAGAATCCACTAGTATTTGAAGTCGATTACAAATGAGGCCCTTCTTAGGGAGAAGGCCTTGGCTTGATGGTACAAATGTACATCATATAGAGCGCATTACATGTTCGGAGTTACAATAATCAACATAGAAATGTTTGTTTAGTTGGAAGGACCATAGTTGGCATGAGACAGGGGTCCGAAAAACTGTAGTAGGCAAAAAACCGGGGTCAGAAAGACTGTTGTCTATTGATGGAGGTCGGAAGGACCATAGTCGGTAGGAGACATGGGTCTGAAAGACCATAGTTGGCAGGAGACCAGGGTCCGAAAGACCATTGCCTGAAGATGGAGGTTAGAATGACCATAGTAGGCGACGGAGGTCGAAGGACCGTAGTCGACAGGAGACTAGGGTCTGAAAGACAGTTGTCTGGTGATGGAGATCAGAATGATCATAGTAGGCGATGAAGGTCGGAAGGACCATAGTCGGTAGGAGACTGGGGTCTGAAAGACCATAGTTGATAGGATATCAGGTCTGAAAGACCATTGTATAGTGATGGAGCTCGGAATAACCATAGTAGGCGACGGAGGTCGTAAGTACTGTAGTCGGTAGGAGACAAGGGTCTAAAAGACCGTAGTAGAAGGACGGTATCCGAGAGAACTCTAGGCATCAGGTGCTGGCTCGACAGAAGTCCGGGCCTCAGGTGATGGTCCAGCAGAAGTCTAGGCCTCAGGTGGTGGTCCGGCATAAGTTTGGCCGTCAAGTGGTGATCTGGCAGAAGTCCGAGCCTCAGGTAGTGGTCCGGGGGAGCAGCGACATCAGGTGGTGGTCCGGTGGAGGTGAAGGCCTCAAATGGTGGTCCAGCAGAGCTCAGAGCCTCAGGTAGTGGTCTGGCGGAGCAACGACGTCAGGTGATAGTCCGGCGGAGCTCAGGGCCTCAGATGGTGGTCCGGCCGAGAAACGATGTCAGACGGTGGTCCGGCGGAGCTGAGGGCCTCAGGTGGTGGTTTCAGCAATCTTGGGCTCGTTGGATTCGTCTCGTCGAGCCGCTCGATTCGACTATAAGCACGTCATGTTTGGAAATTGTTTGGTAACCCAAATTGTGGTTCGAACCCTCCAACGGTGCTTCAGTCCATTATTTGGACTCATTTGGGCTCGGATTGAGTCGAGTTTGGTGTAGTTGGGTTCATATTTTCGAGACGTTCAGTTTGACTATAAGTTTGCTGAAATCAGAGTTCGGATGGTCCCAATTTTAATTTCGGAAGCTTCCAACTTGGTTTTGCATTGAGATTCGTGCATGATCAAGATAATTTTTTCATGACGTATCAACTTCCATAACTAAAATTCTATTAGACTAGTCCAACGAACTGGTCCAGCCGGTCCACACGGGACCGGCTCAGGCGGACAGAGGCGGATCTCGCGGACATAGGCGGAAGAGTTCCGCCTCCCTGTATGCACCGACCGAACTGCTTCAGCCAATATAGTATTTTAGGAAGGATTTTTCAAGGAGTTAGGAGGGAAATTTGAATGTAGGGACTGTTTAGAGATTTCCTTTTGGATTGTATTCATTAAATAATTTATTTTTCTAGGGTTAGGACATCTGGAATTTGGCTGAAATTTGAGATCTTGTAGTTTCTTAGGGCTCTAGCAGCGTCTAAAGATTTGGGAGAGAAAGATCCTCCTCTTAAATAGAGGATCAATTGCATATTGGAATTTTTCGTCCATATCTTTGATTATTGCAATAAAAACTACTATTTTTCTGATTTTCATTTTGTTCGGAAGAGTTTTTCTTGCTATTTTTCCAAAATTGATAGGAATTACTTTAAAACATCAAGTGTTTCCTATCAAATTCACAATCATAAATAAAGTTCATGAATATCAGAAGGTATATCCACAATAAAGCTATGAAATTTCTCCTCACTAAGAGTTGATTAGCTGAATAGGCAGGATTTTTCACTTACCGTACCATAAGTATATTTTACATGCAACGATAAAAACTAAGGCATAAAAAAGTAAAATCAGAAGCACGATTAACCAGTTAATAGAGCATTAACACTAATATTATTAATAAAAAAAATAAATGAAAAAACTACGAACTTCAGGAGAACAAAAACAGATAAAATAAAAGCAATTTAAAAGTCATGATTAGATCAATAGTTTTTATCAATAGAGAAAAATAAATAAATAAAAATGTTAGTGGTTCGATATTTGTTGGATTTAGTGGATAAAACATGCTTGGACTTGGAATCAGTCAAGGCATATCCTCAAGCTTAGAAAACAGTCCACGCCTGTTCTACCACTCCCAATACAAAAGAATGAAAGTTTTTTGAACGGGTTGTTCAAGCCAGAATGAACCCGACAAAGGTATTACTATAGTACTCAGTTCACCTCTGAAAAACTTTGAATTAAGTGAAGATAAAATAATTAAAATATAATGGCATACACAAACAATCTCCGATCAATGAAAAAACTAAAGTCAAATCATCCAAACACAATTCATCTGAAACAATGGAAAAGGAATAGACAAAGATCAGAATCTAAAATTTTTCTCATTGAAGTTAAAATTGAAAAATGTTCCTTTTATAAGAAATTCAAAGAGGAAAAATTACATACGATGATTGATAAATTTGTGGAAAAGATTGTGTTGATTCCATTGAGATAATGGTATAAGAGAAATTGACTTGTTTAGAAGTGTATTTTATTTACAAAAGAGAAGGTTGTTGAAAGATTTAAAATTTCAACTACACACCTGCAGCTGGAAGAGCCAGAGCAGCAGGTAACCATCCACCATATGTACTCTTGTAACTGGCACCCACATAAAGGGAGGACAAAGTAGAATACCTTCCTCTTGATTTGTTTACTGTAGTTGCTGCAATAGCTCGTCCCTCTAATCCACCCAAGGAAAGAATATATATAAAATTAAGATATAATGGAGCAAACAATAATAATTTTCAGTTTGTGTCTCCAACAGAAAATGAATGAGCGGAGAAAATGCACATCATTTAAAAAGCATGAAGGTATTTACAGTAAACAATGGCAAAAGATCTATCAGCTATAGGCCTCATTTGGTAATGCCTTTCAGCTGCCTTTTTAAAAACATAACATATAGCAAGTAAAATAACTATATAGCAATATATTTACAAGGCCGTTTGTCTATCTTTATGAAAAGAGAGCTAAATTTCATTCTTATCAAACAATACATCACAGGAAATTCACAAAGTACAATTGCGACAACACAACATTGACCAAAACCCAGAACTCAAAGTGGTAAGCTATATGCTTGAATGTTTTCAAAGCGAGTGAAAGAAATTTATGTGATGGTTCATCAAAATCAGATTCCATATCTATAGAGTGATAAAAACATCAAGTAATAGTTCAATAAATTCAGCTTCCAAGACAATTTTAAAAAAGAACAGCATAAAGAATGTGCATCCCTACTTCAAAAGAAAATAACCAGCAAAAAAAGTAGCTTAGGTAGAGAAAGAAAATGTGTGGCATATATTCTGTTAGATCGGTATGGACCGGCTCACGTGTAACAGAGGCAGAAGTGTTCTGCCTCTCCTGTATGCACCAATCGCACCGCGTACACGCCAATCACACCGCCCAGGCCAGGAGAGCAATTTAGGAAGGATTTTTGAAGGAGTTAGGAGGGAAATTTGAATGTAGGACTGTTTATGGATTTCCTTTTGGATTGTACGCATTAAATAGTTTGTTTTCCTAGGGTTAGGGCATATGGAATTTGACTGAAATTTGAGATCTCTTAGGTTTAGGTTTCCTTTGGGCTCTAGCGGCGTCTAGAGAATTGAGAGCGATCAATCCTCCTCTCGAATTGAGGATCACTTGTATCTTGTTTGTTTTTCTTCCGTTAGTTGATTTTTATCAATAAAGTTGGCTGTTTTTCTTTGATTTTTCCTCTGCTTGTAGATTATTCTCATTGATTTTGTCAAGATCTTTAGGTTTCACATGAGATCTTCAAGTGTTTCCTATCAAATTGGTATCGGAGCAATTCCTAGACCCTTGTGGGCTATTTTTTCTGGAATTTCAGCAGGGGATCCTTGTCCGGTGGAGGAAATTCTAGCTGATTTTTGGATCAAAATTCAGAAATTTTGATGGCGGCCAAGAAGGTAGATGCGTTAGAATAATGTTTTGAAGGAGAGATGAGCCAAATAAAAATCACGGTGGATGATCGAATTTCATCCGTGGAAGACATGGTTTCATCCTTGGAAGACAGTTTCTGATCTTCATTTTATGGTGAAGAAGTTATTGGCAAATCAAATCCAAACGATGGCATCGGAGGCGAAGGGACCAATGGAAAGAACTACAAATTCTGATTTTTGTAGGAGGGAAAACGATACAGAAATTATTGAGGAGAAAGGGGATGGTATGTAGAGAAACGTGGAAATAGGGAACAAAGAGTAAGGGGTGCTGGTTGGGAGATATAGGAGGGAATTAATGGTAGGAGGGGTGCTGATTTTGGAGAAAAGAGGGAAGAAACTAAAGAGGAGTTTGAAGATGAACATGTAAGGAAAGATCCGGAGATGTGGGGAGAGAAAAGCACTTGGGAGAGGGGAAAGTATAGAGGAACATGGGGAAACGGGGGAGAGCCAAAGGTAAGGAAGCTGAGAATGTCAATTTTTGAAGGGGAGGACGCTTATGGATGGATTTATAAGGTGGAGAGATACTTCGCTGTCAATGGGGTGACAAATGAGGAGAAACTGACAGCAACAGACTTATGTTTGGAGGGGAAGGCATTGTCGTGGTTCCAGTGTAGGGACCAAAGGAGATCTATACGGAGATCGAGAGCATTCAAGGACTGCTTATTAGAATGTTTCCAAACCAACAGGGAAGTGGACTTCTATGAACAATTTTTTGCACTGGTGTAGGATGGATCAGTGGCAGACTATTGTGAACGGTTCGAGCACCTAGCAAGTCGAGTGGAGCGATTATCAGAGACTGCATTGGAGAGAAACTTCATGAAGGGGCTCAAGGCAAATTTCAGAGCGGCTGTGAAATTCATGATGCCTCGTGACTTGGGAGAGGCCATTAAGTTGGCACAACTGGTAGAAAATTAAAAAAAATCAAGAGAGGGGAGCAAGGAGCAGTATTTCAGGAGGCTCTTACATAATGACAACCACTCTTTTAGCATCCAAGGGGTATGTATCAGACAACATTCATGAGACTCCCAAGTAGAATCCAGTAGGAGGAGGAAGTGGGGGGAACGTCAAAAGACTGACGAAGAGGGAGATGCAGGAGAAGATGGCGAAGGGACTATGCTTCATATGTGATGAGAAGTATACTCCAGGGCACAAGTGTAGGGATCAAACTCTTCAGATTCTCACCATCTGTGATGACGAGGAACCTGAGGAGGGAGGTGAGAGTATGTGTGTGTGTGTGTGTGTGTGAGAGAGAGAGAGAGGTGGAGGGCAAGCTGCATCTGGACGTGATGGAGGTCTCCCTAAATTCAGTGTTGGGATTCACACCGAATCATACCATGAAGGTGAAAGAGGAAATAGCAGACATAAAGATGGTGGTATTGATTGACAGTGAGGCTACTCATTATTTTATCTCCAACCAGGTCGTGAACCAAACAAGGGGTGAAATTGGTGGATACAGGATGTTATGGAGTGATGATGGGTATAGGGAAGGTGGGGACGGATCAAGGGATATGTAGGGGAGTAGTGTTGACCATGCAAGGGGTTCATGTAAGGGGTGATTTTCTCCCATTAGAGTTAGGGAGCACTGATGTCATCCGGGGGATGAAGTGGCTACAGACCTTGGGGGACACTAAGATCAACTAACGATGGAGCTGATGGTGGAAGGGAGAAGGGTAGTGATCAGGTGAGATGCAGGGATCACTAAAGCTAAGATATCACTTAAAACCAAGGTGATGAGCATACAGGAGGTGGGGGGAGGTTATCTGATGAAACTACATAGGTTGGAGGGGATTAGATTGGAGGAGGGCGGGAACATTCCTCTTTTAGTACAGCCATTGATTCAGTAGTTCAGTGAGATTTTTCAACCGCCTCAAGGGTTGCCATGGGGGAAGGTTAAGGAGATGCTAGAAGCAAGGATCATTCAACCTAGTGTCAGTCCATTTTTCAGCCCAGTGGCGTTAGTCAAGTGCTTCAACAACATTTTTGTTTGTTCCACCTTGAGGACAAGGTGACAATTTGGGAGAAAAGTATTGTTAGACCGGTAGTGGATCGGTCCAGATGAACCGACTCATACGTAATAGAGGCAAAAGTGTTCTTCCTCTCCTGTACGCGCCGATCGCACCGCCCAGGCTAGGAGAGTAGTTAGGAAAGATTTTTGAGAAAATTAGGAGGGAAATTTGAATGTAGAGATTGTTTAGGGATTTCCTTTTGGGTTTTATTCATTAAATAGTTTGTTTTCCTAGGATTAGGGCATCTGGAATTTGGCTGAAATTTTAGATCTCTTAGGTTTAGGTTTCCTCCGAGCTCTAGTGGCATCTATAGAATAGGGAGAGATCAATCCTCCTCTCGAATTGAGAATCACTTGTATCTTGTTTCTTTTTCTTCCATTAGTTGATTTTTATCAATAAAGTGAGCTGTTTTTTTTTTCCTCTATTGTCGAGTATTCTCGTTGATTTTGTCAAGATCTGTAGGTTTCACTTGAGATCTTCAAGTGTTTCCTATCATATTCTTGCTCTCTAATCTTAGGAATATTGAAGAGAGATGTAAAGAATAACCAATTCCTTGATCACAAATCCTCTATTCAGGGTAACATGAAGAAACTATTAATGAAATTATCATAAAAATTCATTCCAATATCTTTAGAGATTTTAAGAATTATAAGCCAACTCAAGCTTATTATTAACTAGGTATTTACTGATATAAAACCAAAACTGAAAAGCGGCCCTCCAAAACATAGCGATGAAAGCACCACAAGAATTAAAATGATGGTTATACTTTCTCATGAAGTAAGAATAAAATAATAGTTTTTAATCCTTGCTCAGAAATCCTTAGCGGCATTGCAGAAAGATCAAACAAACGATTGAATCCCTCACTATTCAGCTATAAGTTTAGATTCATCCTAGCAATTAATGAAACCAAGAAGAAAGCAAAGTCACCAACTGTTAATTAAATTGAATCAAATATTAGAAGTTTTTTTTTTTTAATAATTTGCACTAGCAATTTTTTTACTTCTAAATACCTGCTTTTATTGCTAACAAAGTTTGGTTTCTTGTGTAGCCTTATATGTATCTTTACTTGTAGCCTTTTCTCTTTGCTTGCTTTAAAATAACAGGTGAGACAAAAGCAAGAGAAGGGAGAGTGATCCAAAGGCTAGGCATCAAGCGTTAGAAAGGAGGCCAAACCCAAAAGCAGGAGTTGGTGAAATCGAGAGGTTTCAAACCTCATCATCTGTGATCATCGGTGAAATCCAGGAGGAAGATGTTAGACCGGTCCAGTGGACCGGTCCAGC
>NW_021319579.1:2140667-2201919 GCF_001605985.2 Dendrobium catenatum
ATAATTCATTACTTTGTTCAATTTTCTTTTTCATTTCTTTATGTAATCCTTCCGATGCGATATGCATATGATGAATGCTGATCAGATGTTCTACTCTAGTGCTCATCGGTATATATGTGGGATCAGGTCAATGGGAGTTGGTTGGAAGGGTATGCAAGTACCGTATTTCAGCAGGGCTGACCAGGTAGTTCGATTCACAATAGTTATTGTAGGCAATTCAAACTATGGGCGAATTTAGAAAGACAGCCTTAATGTTTTTCTCCAACCAATGTCACTATTTTACAGATTGCCAAAGCTCCTATCACTACATCCCGTTTGACCGTTTGTTTGGGAGGTGAAAGGCGGTAGAGAATTGCGTTGGTCGCCCATTTTTATGCTAGGTTTTACCAAAAATAATAGTAGAACTTCATATCTCGATCCGAAAACTATGGTTTAGGCAGCCGTGAAGTCTCACAATTTCGTCAAAGTACGTTTGGCTACTTAGAGGCGTCGAAAAGTCTTTGGAGCCAGGTGAGAAAATGGGTCATCTTAGCAACCTATCGACAACATAACACAGACTGAGCTGTTTCCCTACGGTCTTGGGTAGCCCTAGAACAGTCCATAGCGACGTCCTGCCAAGGTGGTTAGGCACGGGGAGGGTGCGTGTGTAAAGGTGCGGTTAGTTATTGTTTCCGTTGTTTGGAGCCAAGCTGATCAGGGTGAACAACCCAAAGCCATTACTAATTAGACTGCTAACATCTTCTTAAGACTTTGCTAGATAAAAACGGTTCTCACACGAAGCTCAATTGTATTTGTCTGAACCAAAGTAGACGATTTGCCGCTAAATCTTACCAAGCAAGAGAATCTGCAATTCCCACACAAGAAATTCTCGCAGTGAAGTTGTGGAATGCAAAGTTTTTGAGCCTAGAATGGCTACTCACATCTTCCAGTAAAAACCTCTATATACGCTCGTCTCACAGTGGTTAGTTTGGAAATAGGTTTTCTCCAAATGCGGCGGCAGTTCAATAGTTTTCCTTTAATTTGCTCAAAACCAATGCACTTCAGTCCTCATATCACACGCGTAACCATCATCCTAACGCACTTAAGTGCATCCGCAGCCCTTTGTTTTCTAAGAACCAGACTTTGCATGCCGCAATTTTGGTGGGTGGAAGTTATCTTAAGGAATTCAAAACCATGCTTCCGTGTCGGGCATCAATTTTCTGAGAATCGTGATATGTCGTAAGCTCGTGGTCAGAGAAAATAACGAATTCTTGGGGAAGCAGGTAATGTCTCCATAATCTGAGGATTGAGATTATGGCGTAAGAATTCCTTATCGTAGGTGGAGTACTAGTTGCCATGAACTATCTAATTAGTGTTCATCAACTTGAAGAGTAAATGGGACTAACCGGATGTGTCGCTTCTTGAGGGCTAATTACTCTATTCTATGACCATATGCGTTCGCAGGTCACTAAAAAACTATCGAATATAGGTTCGGTGTGTTAAAATCGCATGAACGTGTGCTTCACCATATCCTTTTTATTTTCCTCAAAAGCCTTGGTGGCTAATGTCGTCCCAGACACAATCTCTTTCTTAACAATCAGTTATGGGACGCCCCGATGTGCTAAGTTTCTGATAAATTCTCCTATAAAACGTAGGCCAGTCTGTGAAACTCGCTGCACATCTCTATATATTGTAATAATGGCATCGTTGATTGCTCGCACCTTTTCGGGGTTTCGGCAAGAAATGTGTGGGAAGAAATTAATAACCCAAGAAAAAGTTACTTGATTCGGAGGTAAAGTGCATTTCTGTAGGGTTGGCAATACATTTTGTTCTTTCTTCAAATCTGCGCTGTTTAGGTGATTCAATGTTGCTGGCCCCGAGAGACTACTAGATTTCAGAATGTCATGCGAAAGTAAACCTAACTAACAACTTTCAAGTAACGGCTTAAGGATTTGAGTCATATACTCCCCCCCATGAAAGTGTGGGCGCGTTACTACAATCCAAAAGGCATTACTGTCCATGATTCGTACAAACCCATCTTTAGTCTTTGAAAAGCTGTTTTCCATCATCCCCGAAGGATACAAATTTTGGTGATAGCCCACTCTTAAGATCGACTTAGAAGAAAAGTGTGGCTCCAGGTCATCATGTCCCACATGTCATCCTAACCGAGGGATTGGAAAACGGTAACTTGACGGTAATTTTGTTGATAGCACGGCTATCAAACGCACATTCTCCACGTCCCCATCCTTCTTAGGGGTAAGAAGGGCAGGCAACCAGACTCGGACTAGCCTCTTCCTTATGACGCCTTCGCTGTACTACAATTCATCCACTTGTCTCTTGAGCTCCATTCGTGTTTCAGTAGGGTTCATTCGGTAAAGTGGGGTAGGTTCGTAAGGACGTCTCCGGGCACAGGTCTATATGAAGCATGTTGAATGTCTTTAGTAGGTGGTAGTTTGGTGTAGGCAAATATCTTCAGGAGAAGACTTCAGAAAAATCCTCTAACAGGCCGTTTTACTCTCTTTCGGCGATTTGGTTCTTCCTTGTTATCTAACACATATTTCCCACTGTGCTACTAGCGGGAGAGCGTAAAGAGAGGCGCTCCCGTGCGGACTACAGTTCCGTACCTAGGTCCTTAGCATTTCAATTCAAGCCCACGCGTTGGGTGTAAAGGGGGTTGCGGCTTTAACTTCTTTTCTTAGTAAGACTTAGGATTGAAGTGGACACACTGCAACAGCTTTAATCTTTCTTGCCATCTCGGTGTTCAAAACACGACAGGTGTCTGGATCGCCCATAAAATGTGTACTCGTGTCTGAAACAAACCAAGGGCGGCCAAGGATGATTTGACCAACATCCATCGTCAAAAAAACTCACACAGATTTTCTCCTTGTACCCAACGAACTCAATGGAAACTAGACTCCTATCTTTAACTTCCAAGGTGGTGAATTTATCCAAGCAACTTTGTAGGGGTTTTCGGGTGGTGGAGTGGTCCTCATTGAGTTTGAAATCATGGCTGAAGATACGGCGTTAATTCAACTTTCCACTTTCTATTTAATGACTTTGCAATTTTTATCTCCATCTTAGTGAAACGTGTTAAAAGATCGAGGTTCCTTACGCCAGTCGTCGTTAGTTTAGGTTGGGCAAAGGCACACCTAACAACCTGCAGGCTCTAAGTAGTTCATCTTTTGAAGCAAGCTGACAGAGCTCCTCATCGTCGTCCATTTCTAATGGTGGAACAAGTCAGTTTCTGGTTATTTCTTCCTCACGTTACTTCCTCAATATTGTGACCTTAAATGGGCTGGAGCACTGAGAAGCATGTGTCCGTACCCAATGGGCAATCGTAAACACTAGTGCCGCGGGCAGTGGTTTGGGTGTCCTCTCGTTCAGGTGTTTTCCCTTTCTGTCGGGATCGAGGTTGGCTGTTAGGACAGGCGACTACCAGGGGTCAGTGGGCTTGTTGTACGGTTGGCTAGAAAGGAAGACTGTTAAAAGGGTTCGTGTCTAGAGTCTTGGGTCCTGGTGGGTGCTCTAACTCTTCAAGTCTAGTCATAGACTACAGCAGCTTCATACGTGGTTATTCTCGAGCAGAGAGCTCATTCTAATGGTCTTCTCTCAGTTCGGCTCTAAAATATGGAAGAAGTTGTGTGGAGTGGTGGATCTCTCCCCGTTACAATGAATAAGGAATCATCAAACGTGAGATGTATTCCTTAACGGGTCTTCCTTGGTTACGCCATCCAACGATCTAGAGTCTTGGGTAGACGAGGGAGGAAGGTATTTCCTTTCAGTTTCTTGTTTCATCGCTCCATCAGATCAGCTATGGGGTATTCTCCTCGCGTCTCTTCTCGATGTGCTCCACGTTCAGTCCGTATTGGTTGGCTCTACCCGTCAATTCATCTCACGCGAACCTAAACTTTTCGTTTTCTTCCGAATGTTATACCAATTTAAAGTAGCTATCCATCCCCATTAATACAATCGAGGAAGACCTGTGGTTTCTAAAGTTCCCGTCAAAATTGGGGCATCATTTTTAATGCTCTTAAGAAGAGTGGTGGTCCCTGTTCTCCAAAAGCAGCTGTACGACCTAACGGTTTTTATTCTGGGGTCGGTGGTTGGGTCGGTAAGTAATCTCTGGCGGTCCGTATTCGGTCGGGCATCCTCCCATGAGGTAGTGAGGTCTCGATGGCGTTAGATAGCCGGAGTGTCCGATTCGTTCAATGTTGTCAAGTCTCCTCTCCAGTATGACGCTTAAGGTTCGCACACACTCGTTTGGGGTCTCAATTTGCTGCGACATTGGCCCACTGGCCTACAATCATGTCTAAAGGTTGTTGAATGTGAGTGGGATCCCATGGTTGGGCTCTAGGATACGTAGGAAGGTTTCTAGGTCCAAGGCAGCAGCTTAAACTCCCTAAATGCCTTGCTGGAATTGCAATTTCACAGCAGCTGTAAAGTCCAGGGCAGCAAGCCAACGAGGGGTGAAGTACTAAGCTGTTATGGCAAGGTTCCTGGGTAGAAGGCAGCACCCTAACAGTGATCCCTAGTCCACAACGGGTACTTAACAGCAGCTGAATCAGTGTGGACAGCAGTGATACACACGAGGTGGAGTTGTCTACATCTAAGGGAATGCTTGACCTCAAAGGCAGCAAGATGAAGCCTTGTAAAATGCATTAAATGTTTCAGGATATAGTGCAGGAAAAGTAAAACAGCAGTAAAACAGAGAAAAACAGCTATCTAGATGATAGTATGCGTGCAAACGACTAAAGGAAAGCTAAAGAGCACTCCTAAGGATGCATTCTAGCACGAGCAAAGCATGCTAGCCATGCTCTGATACCAAATATGATGTGAACTACTAGGATTACGTTCAAAATAAAAAGAGAGTTGTAAAGTTTGCTTTTATAATTTTATGGGATCATGCAAGATAGAGTTAACGATTTTAGAACACGTTACTGCCTTAGCAAAAGAGTTTGCAAAACAATCCAAAACGAATCTTTCAAAGTTCTAGTGCGAATTTCAATATGCAAAGTACAATAACAAACCAACGTTTACAACAAGAATTCACTTGGGGCCATAGTCATCAAAGCATTGGTGGAGCTTTGGCGAGAATTTAGAAGATCCAAAGCGATACGAAGTTACACTAGGAAAGGGCGCCAAGGAACCTTGTCGGAGGAAAGTAGCGGCGGGGATGGAGAAGAACGTAGGTTGACCGTCAAGGCTCCACGTTGTGCTTTGAAAATTGTCGGTCGTAGATGCTCGCAAGGCTCGGAATGTTCTCTCTCAAATCTCCTTCCACGGTTGTCTCAGTCTTCAAATCCTAACGTCGAAAGCAAGGTGAACGTAGAATGTTGATGCTCCGTCGGATCGGTGAACACAAGACTCCACTCAAGCTCCGGATCCGCCCATTCAATCATGAAGTGGATGTTGAACAGGATTCGTCGTCTCTCTTGAGTCAAGGTGGGAACATCCAATGAATGCCCAGGAGGATGGGGGGAAGAGGCTCGGCCAAGGTGGGAGAAGGGTGGGGCGGCGTGGGGCGGCGGGTTATGGGGAAGGGAGTTGGTTTAGATGAGGGGAGAGGGAGAGATCTAACCAAATCTGAAATTATTTCAGATTTTGATTAATTTGGGAGGGAGGCTACTTAGAATTTGAATTTCAAATCCCATATGATTAATGCCATAAAGTGGCAATCAATGGGCATTAATCCCAATCAAGGCCGGCGGCCAATAGGAGAAGCATGAGGGATTAATTCCAATCCTGAAATTAAATTCAGGATTAAGTAAATTTGGAGGGGAAATTTATTTGAAATCCGTTTGAATTTCAAATTAGAAGTAGCATTAAATGGGGCAATCAATGGGGGAGTCCATGCTAGGGCCGGCGGCAAGATGAGGAGGAGGAGAGGGAATTTAGTAGAGAGCTAGGTTTCCATTTGGAGGTGATGATGTGGCGATGGAATGAAGATTTCAATTTGAATTAAATTGAAATTAGATTTGTCATGAAAAACTTTCCAAATTTGGAATTCCAAATTAGGAAAGATTTTGAAATTTGAAAATTCAAATTTCAAAATTCAAAATAGCCGTGGGATGGGGTGGCCGGTTGAGGTGGGGGTGGCCGGTGGGGTGATCGGCCGGAGCTAGGGATGTGGCCGGCGGGATTCAATGGGCGGCGGCAAGGGGAAGTGGACGGGTGGGCTGCTGTGGACGGGTGGGGAAGTAGGGGCTGGTTTTGATGATTTGGGAGGAAGGCTTTTGATCCAAATAGGATGTTGAATTTGGATCGAGGTGATGCTATGGATGCCGTCGGGTAGGGTGAGGGAGGATGTGGAGATGAGGAAACAAATAAAATAAAAGAAGAAAACCACGAGTCGAGGACTCTTCCAACAACTGGTGGGCCTTGCGATTTGCTCCCCTTGAGCTCTCACCCTTCTCTAGCTTTCATGCAAGAAGAAGAAGAAGATAAAACACAATTTCATTCAAATATTCATTAAGCATCAAAATTACAATATGAAGGCTATATATAGCCTCTAACAAAGACATAAAATAAAAAGGACTCAAATGCCCTCAAGGGCTACAAGACAGATAACTCCCCACAGGGGTAAAATGGGAAAAACAGAAAATAACTAAGACAATAATCATAACATCTATATCAAAAGTAGAGACGCTGAATCGTGGCCGTCGATCTGCGGTTTCGCCGGCGATAAACATGTCTGTAGCATCTGTCGATGTCCTCATCACAAAGTGGTAAGCTATATGCTTGAATGTTTTAAAAGCGAGTGAAAGAAATTTATGTGATGGTTCATCAAAATCAGATTCCATATCTATAGAGTGATAAAAACATCTAGTAATAGTTCAATAAATTCAGCTTCCAAGACAATTTCAAAAAAGAACAGCATAAAGAATGTGCATCCCTACTTCAAAAGAAAATAACTAGCAAAAAAAAGGTAGTTTAGGTAGAGAAAAGAAATGTGTGACATATCTTATGTTAGATCAGTATGGACCGGCTCACGTGTAACAGAGGCAGAAGTTTTATGCCTCTCATGTACGTGCCAATTGCACCGCCCAGGCCAGGAGAGCAATTTAGGAAGGGTTTTTGAGGGAGTTAGGAGGAAAATTTGAATGTAGGACTGTTTATGGATTTCCTTTTGGATTGTATGCATTAAATATTTTGTTTTCCTAGGGTTAGGGCATCTGGAATTTGGCTGAAATTTGAGATCTCTTAGGTTTAGGTTTCCTTTGGGCTCTAGCGGCATCTAGAGAATTGGGAGAGATCAATCCTCCTCTCGAATTGAGGATCACTTGTATCTTATTTGTTTTCTTCCGTTAGTTGATTTTTATCAATAAAGTGGGTTGTTTTTCATTGATTGTTCCTCTACTTGTAGATTATTCTCATTGATTTTGTCAAGATCGTTAGGTTTCACTTGAGACCTTCAAGTGTTTCCTATCAAATTGGTATCGGAGCAATTCCTAGATCCTTGTGGGTTATTTTTTCTGGAATTTCAGCGAGGGATCCTTGTCTGGTGGAGGAAATTCTTGCTGATTTTTTTATCAAAATCAAGAAATTTTGATGGCGGCCAAGAAGGTAGATGCATTAGAATAATATTTTGAAGGAGAGATGAGCCAAACAAAAACTACGGTGGATGATCGAATTTCATCTGTGGAAGACATGGTCTCGTCTTTGGAAGACAAAGTTTTCGATCTTCATTTGATGGTGAAGAAGTTATTGGAAAATCAAATCCAAACGATGGCATCGGAGGCGAAGGGACCAATGGAAAGAACTACAAATTCTGATTTTCGTAGGAGGGAAAACGATGCAAAAATTATTGAGGAGAAAGGGGGAAGGTATGTAGAGAGACGTGGAAATAGGGAACAAAGAGTAAGGGGTGCTGGTTGGGAGATATATGAGGGAAATTATGGTATGAGGGGTGTTGATTTTGGAGAAAAGAGGGAAGAAACTAAAGAGGAGTTTTAAGATGAACATGTAAGGGAAGATCGGGAGATGTGGGGAGAGAAAAGCACTTGGGAGAGGGGAAAGTATAGAGGAATACGGGGAAACGGGGTGAGGAAGTTGAAAATGTCAATTTTTGAAGGGGAGGATGCCTATGGATGGATCTACAAGGTGGAGATATACTTCGTTGTCAATGGGGTGACATATAAGGAGAAACGGACAGAAACATACCTATGTTTGGAGGGGAAGGCATTGTCGTGGCTCCAGTGTAGGGACCAAAGGAGACCTATATGGAGATGAAGATCATTCAATGACTGTTTATTAGAACGTTTTCAAACCAACAAGGAAGTGAACGTCTATGAACAGTTTTTTACACTGTTGCAGGACGGATCAGTGGCAGACTATTGTGAACGGTTCGAGCACCTAGTCAGTCGAGTGGAGTGATTATCAGAGACTGCATTGGAGAGAAACTTCATGAAGGGACTCAAGGCAAAGATCAGAGCAACAGTGAAATTCAAGATGCCTCGTGACTTGGGAGAGGCCATGAAGTTGGCACAACTGGTAAAAAATTAAAAGAATAAATAGAGGGGAGCAAGGAGCAGTATTTCAGGAGACTCTTACAGAATGACAACCACTCTTTTAGCATCCAAAGGGTCTGTATCAGGCAACATTCATGAGACTCCTAAGTAGAATCCAGTAGGAGGAGGAAGTGGGGGGAACGTCAAAAGACTGACGGAGAGGGAGATGCATGAGAAGAGGGCAAAGGGACTATGCTTCATATGTGATGAGAAATATACTCCAGGGCACAAGTGTAGGGATCAAAATCTTTAGGTTCTGACCATCTGTGATGATGAGGAAATTGAGGATGGAGGTGAGAGTATGTGTGTGTGTGTGTGTGAGAGAGAGAGAGAGAGAGAGAGAGAGAGAGAGAGAGAGAGGGCAAGCTGCATCTGGACGCGATGGAGGTCTCCTTGAATTCATTATTGGGATTCACACTGAATCATACCATGAAAGTGAAAGGGGAAATAGCAGACAGAGAGATGGTGGTATTGATTGACAGTGAGGCTACTCATTATTTCATCTCCAACCAGATCGTAGACCAATTAGGGGTGAAATTGGTGGATACAGGATGTTATGGAGTGGTTTAAAATTGCGCAATATGAGGCTCGCCTTGAGGCCAGCCTTTACGCAATTCCAATAAAAAACGCCTCGATGCTTATGCCTCGAGTTTTTTTTTATGAGGCTTGCGCCTCAACTTGGTTGAGGCCCGCCTCGCCTCACTGGCATGAGGCTTACGCCTCACGCTATATATATTAAAACTTACATAAATTTTGAAGTAAATGCCCGACATTGGACTCTATAGGAGAGGAGGAAGGGGAGAGAGTAGTTCATCATAATGATGATTCAAATGAAGAACCCCTTAGTGATGACAGTGCTGATGACTTATGAGTTCTTATGTGATATGTCATTGATATTTATTTTTGGAAATTGAAATTATATTTTAATGAAAATAAGACTGAGATTTGAGAAAGACAAAATTTTGAGTTGAACTATATTTCATGTTGTCTTATTATTAGGATATTTTGATTTCACTTCATATCTTATGCTTTTTTATGTTTTATATTATTCATTCATTAGTATATAAAAAAATTATCATTTTATATTTACGCAATCTTTTAATTTTGAGGCTTACACCTCAAAACGCCTTGAGGCTTACGCCTCGCCTCACGAATGAAAAACGCCTCAATACCCGAATACGCAATTTTAAACATTGATGATGGGTACAGTGAAGGTGGAGACGGGTCAGGGGATATGTAGGGGAGTAGTGTTGACCATGCAAGGGGTTTATGTGAGGGATGATTTTCTCCCATTAGAGTTATTGAGCACTGATGTCATCCGGGGGATGAAGTGGTTGCAGACCTTGGGGGACACTAAGATCAACTAACGATGGAGCTGATGGTGGAAGGGAGAGGGTAATGATCAGGAGAGATGCAGGGCTCACCAAAGCCATGATATCACTTAATACCAAGGTAATGAGCATACAAGAGGTGGGGGAAAGTTATCTGATGAAACTACATAGGCTGGAGGGGATCAGATTGGAGGAGGGCGGGAACATTCCTCATTTAGTAAAACCATTGATTCAGCAATTCAGTGAGATTTTTCAGCTGCCTCAAGGGTTGCCATGGGGGAAGGTTAGGGAGATGCTAGAAGCAAGGATCATTCAACCTAATGTCAGTCCATTTTTCAGTCCAGTGGCATTAGTGAAGTGCTTCAACAACTTTTCGTTTGTTCCACCTTGAGGACAAGGTGACACTTTGGGAGGAAAGTATTGTTAGACCAGTAGTGGATCGGTCCAGATGGACCGGCTCATGCGTAATAGAGGCGGAAGTGTTCTTCCTCTCTTGTATGCGCCAATTGCACCGCCCAGACCGGGAGAGCAGTTAGGAAGGATTTTTGAGGAAGTTAGTAGGGAAATTTGAATGTAGGGACTGTTTAGGGATTTCTTTTTTGGGTGGGTTGCATTAAATAGTTTGTTTTCCTATGATTAGGGCATATGGAATTTGGCTGAAATTTAGATCTCTTAGGTTTAGGTTTCCTCCGAGCTCTAGTGGCGTCTAGAGAATAGGGAGAGATCAATCCTCCTCTCGAATTGAGGATGACTTGTATCTTGTTTGTTTTTCTTCCGTTAGTTGATTTTTTATCAATAAAGTGATCTATTTTTTCTTTGATTTTTCCTCTATTGTTGAGTATTCTCGTTGATTTTGTCAAGATCTTTAGGTTTCAGTTGAGATCTTCAAGTGTTTCCTATCATATTCTTGCTCTCTAATCTTAGGAATATTGAAGAGAGATGTAAAGAATAACCAATTCATTGATCACAAATCCTCTATTCAGGGTAACATTAAGAAACTATTAATGAAATTATCATAAAAATTCATTCCAATATCTTTAGAGATTTTAAGAATTATAAGCCAACTCAAGCTTATTATTAACTAGGTATTTAGTGATATAAAACCAAAACTGAAAAGCGGCCCTCCAAAACTTAGCGATGAAAGCACCACAAAAATTAAAATGATGGTTATACTTTCTCATGAAGTAAGAATAAAATAATAGTTTTTAATCCTTGCTCAGAAATCCTTTGCGGCATTGCAGAAAGATCAAACAAAGGATTGAATCCCTCACTATTCAGCTATAAGTTTAGATTCATCCTAGCAATTCATGAAACCAAGAAGAAAGCAAAGTCACCTACGGTTAATTAAATTGAATCAAATATTAGAAGTTTTTTTTTTAATAATTTGCACTAGCAATTTTTTTTACTTCTAAATACCTGCTTTTAATGCTAACAAAGTTTGGTTTCTTGTGTAGCCTTATATGTAGCTTTACTAGCCTTTTCTCTTTGCTTGCTTTAAAATAAAATGTGAGACTAAAACAAGAGAAGGGAGAGTGATCCAATGGCTAGGCATCACCGAGCGTTAGAAAGGAGGCCAAACCTAAAAGCAGGAGTTGGTGAAATCGAGAGGTTTCAAACCTCATCGTCTGTGATCATCGGTGAAATCCAGTAGGAAGACTTGCAAGATAAATTCAAGGGAGGGAGAGAGAGAGAGAGAGAGAGAGAGAGAGAGAGATAAGGTTCTTATGCTTCATTGTCTCAAATTGGAGCTTCTTGCATGCCACGACGACGGCGAAACTGATCTAAGGCATCAGTTGGGTTGGCGTTTTTGCAAGAAATTGAGTAAGAAGAAAGGATCTAGAGCTACATCAAGGTTGAGGTATATCAGAGAACTATTCTTTCTTCCTTATAATAAGATCATATTCAAGATTATCAGGTGATATTGTTTCTTTTTTTGTTTATATATTTCATTACCTTCATTCATGATAGTTTTTGATCTATATGGTAAATGCTATGATGTAAACTTTAATAAAAAGTATAGCCCCTCTCTTTCTCCCTGTGGATGCAGGCACAAATGTGCTGAACCACATAAATCTCTTGTGTTTGTGTTTCTTTCGCTGCATTTCTCATTCTCTTTCTTTATAGGTTTGCTGCAAGTTTATAGATTAGTTTTTGGTTAATCTTTGAATCTAGGTTTGCTAGTTAAAAGATTTGCAAAGAGATTTTAATAGTTAGCAAGAACCTGTTATTGCTCATTGTAGATTATTTGGCGCAAATTATTTAGCTAATTAATTAGTTTGCTGTTTTAAATTATCATTAAAAATTTTCTTAGGTTTCTTTAAAGATATCATAATATTGAACTAAACTATATCATTTGTTTTAAACTGAAGAATAATATTTTGTTGACAATAATTTTTTGCTTTTAGGTCTTTTATATAAGTGGTTTGTGAATGCGTATTTATAACCTTAAAATAACAGGTTCTTCTACGTGATCCAAACCTTTAGTTGAATTTCTTAGTTTGATGCATTTGGAAAGATCCTGTATCAGTCAGGATGTTATTCATAACACCTACATTGGCAGATCTTTACAAAATTGAAAATGAACCTTGCTTAGCATAGTATCAAATTTTTGTTTGGCAGGGTAAGAGACTAAGGGTGGATGAGGCAAAACAATCAAATTAACTTAGAAAGAATACTAGAGTATCCAATAAAGCAATTTAATATGGCCAGTTTATAATCCCATGTGACAAAGAAAGAAATTTTGTTTGTGTACAATTCTAAACATATCAATGATACCACCCTTATCTTGAATATTATTGATATACGGCTCCAAAGTAGTAATTTTTCCAAAAATGATGTCTTCGTTTATATTAATTTAATAAAAACACAACTCAGAAGTCATAAGCTTGTCTTAATTATGAAATCAACCCTCACCAAAAGACAGTTTGGCCGGGAAAATTTTCCTAAAGATCAAAACAAACACCATAAGCGCAATTAGATAGGTAGGGATATGTCAACTTAAGAGCTTCCGGGACACAAACTCTACCATAATCCAATTATTCACTAAGCTGGGTCAACAGGTTCAAGTGCAAATCCTATCATCTGATTAGGTTAGTTATCACATCAAATGTTAAAGTCTTATAATAAGAGTTGAATAAGTGGCATATTATTTTAAAAGCATGGATTAAAACAAAAGACCTTGTCACCTTCAAGAAGGATCAAGTGGGCAATTTCATATGATTACTGTTGGACATGCCATCGCTTGAAATGCCGAAATGGAAAACAGCTATTGTATCCAGCCGATGAGGTCCACCAATCAGGTGGACAAGGATCTGATCCTGTCATTTTTAACATGGAGAGGCGAGGGATCACCCGCACCATTTGGCTGAAGACCTTTCTTTCAAATATAACCCAGTAAACCCAAAAAATAGTTATTTTCTAATCTATGTCAATCCTTAGTCCTTACAGCACATAATCTAGAAATAATCTGGCATAACTCGCCCTTCCTCAATCATTGTTAGAGCCTACGCTAGAAAAAGGAGTTCCGTACGCTTCATCAATCACAGACAATCTAACCATCCATGGCACCATACCCCACCCTTTCACTTTAATTGTACAAGCACAGGCACACGCAGAACAGAACGACCATAACAAAGAGAAATAAGATCGCTATCAAAGATCAGTCAAATACATAGACATTAAAGTCAGTTGGCGCAGTACATTTTTTAACCAAAACAAGAAGAAATTAATTCTTTTTTATGTTTTGGGTAATGTGAGGGAGAAACTAATTCTACTCACTAGAAAGAAACAAAAACAGATCAGTGCAACAGAGCACTCACCAAAGAGGATCGGCGAGCTCTTAGAAGCCGAGAGGAGGGACCTCACAGCCCTCGAAGCCGACCTGCAGATCTGGTAGCTCATCTTCGAATCAAATCAGCGGCGCAGAAACTGGGACTTTGGGAGACTGGTGCGCACTTTGACTTCGGTTGTGGCTGGTTTTATAGTTGGCGTAGGGTTTTGTGGATCGGGTACCTCGTGAGGGCCACGGAAGGGATAGAAGTATTTTCGCGTATTTACCCTCGTATGTCAACGGAAACTACGAGGTCGTAAGCGTGCGTGTGGAAGAAATTTAGGGGCATTGAAGTCAGTTAATGACCGGCCAGCAAGGAATCGATCCCGGAGGTGCAGGGGCCGAGGTTCCACTATAGAAGCGTGCTTATGGAGGATAGGCATAGCTCCGGGAGGTTGGCAAAGTATACTCCCGTAGTCATTGATGAGGAGAAACGTTTAGGTAATTAAATGTGGATTATTAGAGTTTATTCATTATACATTTAATTAGGTGGATTTTAATCATTTTATTATACAGTATTTAAAATTATATTATTTATATACTTAATATATATTTTGTATTATTTATATAAACATAGCACTCAAAATATTTAAATAAAAATTAAAATAAAATCATCCATTTCAATTCATCACAACCTCTCATCATCATGCATGCTAGTGCTATCGGTCTTCACCAAGGAAATCACGTCATCCTTCGCTCATCGATCACATTGCCCCGTCATAAACCTAAATTCTACTATTACACTGTTAGTTTCGTTGCCATTTATACGTCAGTGATTGACTATTGTATTTATGGTGTTATGCGGGTTTGTGTGAAGTATTGGAGAAAGGGGTGAGAGTAGTGATCTCCTTTATATTTTAAAATTTTTTAATATATTTATAAACCCTATTTAATTACAAAAATGCTAACCCTCTAAACTTAATCTCTTCTTATTTGAAATATTTGTCCCACCATAGGGCCTCTATCATAGCTCCTCCATTATAATTTCTCCTTCCTCGTTTTCAATTTGTCTCTTTGGTTATTTTATGGCTCCATCTTCAATATTGTATCATCTAGTTTAAGATGTTGGCATATATCCCTACTCGTGAAATTCTCCATCCAATGTGCCGCCAATCTTTGTGGCAAGTCCCTATAATCGGCTGCAACCTAATCTCTTCACAAGTTTATCTCATTAGGCTCTTTAAAGCTTCATATTAACTCCATGAGCCAAATGTTTTCTCATACCCAAATAGTATTTTATGTGTTGGCTCTTTAAACCTTAATTTCTTTCCTCTAATCTCCACATCCAGTTGGAGCCTTGATACCTTTAAGAAATAAAAGGCTCATTTCTATTCAACTCTTTTGATCAATAATTTTGTCGATCAATTTTATTCTATATCCTTCATAGCTATTGTATAGCTCATATTTTGATCAAGTCAAAAAATATTTCAGGAGATATTATAAGTTTACTTTATAAATTATCTTTGTCAAAATATAAATAGTATTGTGCTTTAATTATATTAATTTTCTCTTAATAATTTGGATAGTATAGATATGAAAATAATAAGTATTGAAATTTCTTAAGAAATTGATATGTATCTGTATAGGTGGGTTGTCTGGGACCGTTACACTACAGGAAAACCAACTATTACCGGCGGATTATATCCGCTGGTAACACCCAAAATCCGCCAGTAGTCCTGAGTTTCCGGCGCATTTACGGCGAATTTTCGTGCGTCGGTTTGGTTCGCGTAGGAAAAAACTTTTCGGAGTTTTATGAGACGCCGGAAAATGTTCTAACGCACTCTCCGGCGCATTATTGGCGCAAAAAATGCTGGCCAAGCCGGCGATTTTCAATCGGACATTCCGGTGACAACTGTAACATCAATTTTTGCTCCAGGTTCGTCCGGACGAAGTTGGATCGTCCGGGACGATCGGTATAGGTTGTTCAATGAAAACATTTTTGGCTGCATGGTTCGTCGGGACGAAAGTTGGTTCGTCTGGACGAAAATTCTCCCGAGGACAAGTCGCCGGGGACGTTAATTAATCTCGTCTGGACGAAATTCGTCCAAAGCCACTTTGTCCCGGGACGATCAGTCTGGATATATATAGAAATGAGATATTTTGAAGAGAGAGAAAAGCCCATGAGAGAGAAAAACGAAGGACGTCCCGGTCGGGTTGGGTCGTGACAACAACTGCGCCGGAAGTTTACGTCGTATCAATCCTCCGGAAATTTCCGGCGTACAAAACATCGTAGATGTGCGCCGTAAATAAGCTACGACTAGTTTACGGCGCATATTGGACGTCGGAAACCGCCGGCGGACAGGACGCCGTAAACTGTGCCAATAATTTCCGGCGTCCAAATAAACGACGGCATGATCGTAATGATTCATTGTATTGTCATTTCCGTCGAATTGCAGATGCAAAATCCACCGGAAACCTGTAGTATTGACAAAAAAAATTCCTTCCAGACTAACAATTGCATTTCCACACCTGCAAACATATACAAAACCACTTCCAGATAACAGCTATACACATAACAGATATAACAGAAGACAGCTATACACATAACAATCGAATTGCCGACACAAAATCCGCCAACAAATGATCCGCCGGAAATTTCGATGGTAATCGCGTGTTTTCCCGTAGTGTTAGGTGTATGTTATGCAAACTGAATTTACTAGTCTTCTAGACATACTAAGTTATTTTATCAATATTTTTTCATAATTTTTGAATCTTTGAATTTGAAGATATAAAAAAATTTATAGATACTTTATGCAAAAAAAAAGAATAATTTGCATAATTATATTTATATCCAAAGATTATTTTATTCTAAATATCTATTTTCATTAACATAAATTTACATAAGCTATATCTTATTTCTCATTTAGTTTAACAGAGAGCAGAATAGAGAATTTGAGAAGAAAAGAGATGAGAGAGGAGAGAGAGGAGGGTTTGAAGGTCATAGAACAATTTTTGTAAGTCGGTCAAGTTAGAAAATTTGTTTGTCTCAAGGTAGGCTACAAGGTAGACTATCTTTATCCTACCTCTAATTTTAATGATTTTATATATTTTGTGTTTTATGAATTTTAATTTGATCAAAACTCACAAAAGTTGCAAAATCTTGATTTTTAGCAATTTTTCAGCATATAATTTTTAGTATGTTATAATTTTATTCATTATGCACACATACTGACAGTAATATATTAAATTTTCACAAGATATCTTTATATTTTGTAGGAAATTTTCTAATTTTGAAATTTTATATAAATACAAAAATTAGATAAATGATTGTCAAAACCTCATAATATAAGTGTTTGATATGCATGCTTACATAATTCATCTATTATAATTACATACATGTGAAAATGAGTATACTAATTTTTCTTATGAATACTACTAGTTATGATTCATATATATATTATATATGCTAGACTGATGCTGAGCTGAAAACATATGCTATATAATTTTTTATCAAATTTCTCAACCTTCCCTTTTGTTGTTGGAACCCAATGGAGATATTCAAGATTATTTGTAAAATTTATACCCTATTAGCAAAGGATTCTATTATTGCTAATAAATCCAAATGAATTTTCGCTTGTGTTTATGTTCAAGTCTCAAACTTTAATTCTCTCTCAAACAAATTTCAACCAAAGAGTATGGAAAAAACATATTGTAAAGTTTCTTTATGACAAAAAAACGTAAAACATATGGCTTCATCACTTATTCCTCGATCCACTCTTCTTTAGCACCCAAGGAACTCCCTACCTACAACACGAGATCATGGGTAGAATTTAAAGGCTTCGTTTGGGACTGCTTTCTTACTGCTTCATAAAGCAACTTTTAAGTGCAAAAATTTTAATTTTTGTTCTAAAAAGCTGCTTTAAGAAGCAGCAATAAAGCCGTCCCAAACGAAACCAAAATCTTATGCCTAGAAGTCCATATTGCCCCTCCACTTTTGTCTCCCCTATAACTCAATCGCACCCTCCCATATAAAAGACTATCAATCAAGGACTACCATTCATTCTTACTCCTCTTACTCTTTAAATCTATGTTCCTCCTAATGATAATTTACCTAAACTTAAATCTCTATTAAATTTCTAAAAACACTACAACTAATATAGTCCAGCTATGCATTATTTAGCTATTTTACTAATATTAATTTTCACTTACCTCAATCTTCTCTTAATCCTAAAATCCAATTAGAGTCATTCATAATTGTTTGAAATGTAAGGGGCATCAATAGAATATATATATAGTGTGTAAGTGTCAAAATTTGGAGTTCTCCTCCAATCTTAACATCATATTCAATATAGAGGATAAATACATGCATATCGTTCTTCAAAATTTTAGTTTAATAATGGTCATATGATTTTTGATAATAAAGTTAGTTGTAATAATAACCCCCCTCTATAATAGTGGCACGAACTAGGTTAAATGGGATGTAATAATCCGTATTTTGACTTTGTCAATTTTTTTCTACAATCAATATAATTCCAAATCGCAATCTGCACTCACCATAGTATTTTTAATCATAGTATTTTACTTGCATGAATATTTTCGTAATTTTTGGACACCAGTGAAAATCTGTAAGGAATTGGTAGATGTCGGTACAAGTGGGGATTTCGGAACCGTCAAGTGTCCGTTTTGCAAACCGATTTCATTGATATTTTTAAAATAATATATTTTATTTTATGCATGTTTTTATGTAATTTTTAACGCCCTAAAATAATTTATTTGAATTTTATATTAAATAAATTATATAATAAAAATATTATTTTATTATAAATATCTAAAAGTCGCTTATATGACTTTGTTAAATCCCTTTTTTCCTCATTTCGGCTAACAGAGGCGTTTGAGAGAGAGAGAAAGAGAAATGAGAGGAGAGAGAAAGAAATACTTGAGATTTGAAGGTCGTTGAGCGATTTTTGTCAGTCAGGCTAGTTGGGATATTTGCTCGTCTCGCTATAGGAACATTTACCCTATTTCTGATTTTAATTATTTTGTGTTTTTAATATTTTTTTTATTAAATTTGCATTTTTGTTACAGAAAAATGTGAATAATTTTGTATTAGTAAAACTTTCACTCCGTAACTTTTTGTATGTTGTAGAGATCATAATTATGAGCATTTTTAGTATTTATTTGAGATTTTTCACCGGGTGATTTTGAAAATACACTAATTTTTGTCTACCAAAAAATTTATTTTGATGTCAAAAAATAGTGATGTAGTACAATAAAAGTCTTAAAACGTTATTTTACATAATTCATGATATTTTAATAATTTTCTGAAAATGTGCCTTTTTGCCTAATTGGATTCTTTGTTGTACACCGTTATGATATTTTGAGATCTTCTTAATTAAGCTCAATTATGCATTATTTGCTGCTATCCATTAAAAATGGATGTGGATATGTGCTTGAGTAACAACTAGTGTTATAATATTATGATAATAATATGCGTGTGTGAAACAAACAAATAAAGACTGATTGACCTGTACAAGATGGTGGGCTGACGGGCTTTCATTTAAATATTGTGGTTTGATATTATCCTCTACTAATTCACGTGATACACTAGTTAGCAGTTATAAGAAGATTATTATTGTGCCGACGGACAAAGAGTAACAACTCTATTTACTGAGCCAACAGTTTATTGACACTAATACTAACACTGAAAAACACCGTGATAGCCATGACTTCATACTTGTTTAGCATAACTACTGAAATGTGTTCGTGGGGCATTTTTCTTAATATTATATGGATTTATTTTTATTGCACGGATTTGCTATTATTGCATTATTCTACTGCTCCTATCACTGGATTGTTACTGTTACTGTATAGATACTGATATTATTTGATACTACTGATTCAATGTACTTATATTAAGCATGTGATATACTGAGCACATAATATGGAATGCATGTATAACATGTATACATTCATATATGATGTTATTACATTAATTTAATTTCAACAATCTTTACCGATGCTTTGATTTGATGCTTTATATGATTTCTGTATTGATTGGCATTATTGATATGACAATTGCTTTATAAATTTGACACTCGTACTGATTTAGTTCTTTACTGACTTTCGTACTATAATGTTTTACTTGTTAAATATTCTACTACTATTGTATATGAGTTTTACTATTTATGCATTGATTCAATGACCCTATGAATATAATTATTATGATTTGACTACTGATATGCATTTTGCTCATTTATCGTGCTTTGAATTCAGTTATATATTTTAATGACCTATTGGGCTTTTTAAGCTTATTATATGTGGTTAAATGATTTCAGGTTAAAGCATGAAAGCAGGAGTATTGTTAGCACATGCATAATGTTACACTGCAGGAACACTACACCTCACTCAACATCAACAGCCAACGACCTCGCTCAACTCCACTCCTCTGACATTCTCTACAGGCAACGACCCTGTAGCCAACGGCTCTGCTGTCAACGGCCTCTTCATGATGAGAAAATATACTCATCCCGCTTATATATACTCAAGCATTGTATTGAAATATTAAGCTGAAGAAATTAGAAAATGAGAGATCTCAGTTCTTCAACTCCTCTATTTTTACTGTTCATCTTCTTCTTTCTCTAACTGTGCAGGTTTCTTTCATGGTATCAGAGCAAGGTCGTTCTGAAGGTGCCTGAACTTGAGTTTATTCATGGCAGATCCCTCGGCAACACACTCCTCCACCGGAGCTTCGCAACCACCAGAACTCCAGCCATCAACAATGATCGAAATCTCTATCCCCACCTCCAATGGTTCCCAAGTCCACATCTCATCCTGATGACAACTTGCCATTCTTTGATCCAACGCAGTACAGACGTCTCGCTGGCTCCCTCAATTATCTTACAATAACCCGTCCAGACATTGCATTTCACCGTTAACAGCATATATCAACATATGCAAAGCCCCACCATTGCAAACTACACTGCCCTGAAGCGTCTTCTTCGCTACATCAGCGGGACGATCAACCTTGAGCTACCACTATCAGCTGGCTCATTGCAGCTCAATTGCTACTATGATGCTGACTAGGCCAGTGACTCTCTCGATCGCAAATCCATCACCGGCTTCTTCACCTTTCTCGGAACAAGCCTCATTTCCTGGTGTGTCAAGAAACAAGTCACAGTGGCTCGATCCTCCACAGAGGCGGAATACCGTGCGCTTGCTTCCGCCACCTCCAACGTCATCTGGCTCCATCGTCTACTTAAGGACTTCCGGATCACACCCATTCCGACAACCACCATTCACTGTGACAACACTTCAGCGTTGGCATTAGCTCTAAATCTCGTCTTTCATGCTCAAACGAAGCACATTGAAATTGACTATCAATTTATACGTCAACACATTCACAGCGGCACAATTCAAGTGCAACATATCAGCACCACTGATCAGCCTGCGGACATCCTAACAAACCCGCTACCCATTAAACGCTTCGAGGAGCTCAGATCCAAATTATGCCTTCGCTCACCGGACGCTTCATTTGCGGGGGGATGTTAGCAACTGCATAATGTTACACTGCAGGAACACTACACCTCACTCAACATCAACAGCCAACGGCCTCACTCAACTCCACTCCTCTGACATTCTCTGCAGGCAACGACGCTGCAGCCAACGGCTCTGCCGTTAACGGCCTCTTCATGATGAGAAAATATACTCATCCTGCGTATATATACTCAAGCATTGTATTGAAATATTAAGCTGAAGAAATTAGAAAATGAGATATCTCAGTTCTTCAACTCCTCTGTTTTTATTGTTCATCTTCTTCTTTCTCTAACTGTGCAGGTTTCTTTCAAGTATGAGACAGATCATGATTCTTTAAGTTCTATATCTTTTTTTTCTAGTTATTCTTTTATACTCATGATAGGATATATATGTTATGATTATATAGTCCTGGGTGTATATAATTTTTGAGAATGAATATAGATGTATATATTGATATTTTAAATTATAAAATCTATTTTATTATTTATTACTGATAGATGATATTAAATAGCTATGGGTATTATTATTTATTAAAAGATTAAAAGAATAATTCTTCCCATTTAAATTCTGAGACATCACCTAAGATTCCTAAACATTTTTTTTACACATACATATTCAAGATTAGGCCACACTCTGCCATTTCTATCACTAGTATACAGGAATTAGCTAAATTAGGCCACACTCTGCCATTTTTTTTTTTCTTTACGAAATGTTCACATAGAAACTCAAGTCTATTCCATTATTCTACTTTATCTATATGTGGGTTGGATCCACATGCAAAATTAAGATGTAAAACCCACTTTCTATTACAATGAATTTTCTAGTGTACGCGCACAGCCGCACACATACATACTATATATATAAATCGTGCTAATCAGCATGACAAGGTGTAACTAGAACCTGTAAAATAGTCTGGAATGAACAAATATGTAAATGTTCAAACTCATTGTTCACAACATTATGTACATTTACAATGTCAAAAAACGGAAAAGGTATGTACAATCATTCAAGCAAGTGAAGTGCCAAATTGATCCCTGAAGCTATACATTCAACAGAAAGTAAGTCTAATGCCACATAAATTGATGCAATTTGTTCTATATTTTAAGTCTAAAAAAATGGTTATTTATCAGTCCAACATGGAGTTATATAGCAGCGTAAAGATATATTTACATGGCAGAGTGATCATCCACATACTCCAAATCAAATGGGTCCTTCAGAGGCGCCAGCTTACAAACATTTTGTATGGTTGCCAGCCATGAATCCACCTGCAAAAAGGGTTGAGAGATTCAGGAAGAATATCGTTGATTCGGATGTGCAAGTTATTCTGTGTGGTATATTTTTTTACTTGGGAGACTTCAAAATGAAACCAAACGATCACAGAAAAGAAGAAGAAGAAGAAGAAGAAAGATTGAAAATGTACAAACCTGCATTTTCGAGGCACTTGAACATTCAAATCTTAACCCAAGGGTTGTTAAAATGTAAAATGCATATCTTCTTTGTTCATCTTCGTGTAAAAAACTTGCGAGAGGCCCAGCTTCAACAATGTCGACCAACATTGTAGTATCCTGAGGACTCAAATCTGTATCAAGTGTCTTTATCTCAACACCATGAGGGAAATAGAAAATCTACCGCAAAGGAACAAATAAAGGGAAGTGCATACGATTTTCTCAAGATCTACACTATTATAGACCTGGTTAGCAACAAAATAAAACATAAAAGTGAACAAATAAATGGCAGTGAATAAGATTTTTCTAAAGATATGACATTATTATAGACCAGGTTAGCAACAAAAGAAACTGAGGGTGGAGTCATTTTTTCGCTGAAGTAGTTAAATAACAAGGATTCTACAGCAACCTGGCAAGTTTGTCCAATCAGATATTGAATTTCTGCAAGCATCAGCTGGTCAAACAAAGCAATTGCATCCTGAACTAATGGAATTAGAAGAACTTGATTAAGTAGCACTGACATCAAACCGTAAATATCCATCCATTTCTTTCTCTCCAACAATACCTATATTCTGATTTCAGCAGCATTCTGTAACGAAAATTGGAAATAGATTCTGCTGTGCCATTTTGACTCGTTTTGTGATAGTATTTTAATGTTAAAGAACTTGTGAACATTTTCGAAATCAATGTGCAGCTAGGCAAATGAGAGTATGTTAAACTTTCTTAAAATCTGATGAAGCATTAAGCCAAAGTATAGTGCAATGTAAAATGAGTCAAAAATAGCTAGAAACTATGATCAATATCTCACCCTGCTGGCGGATTTACTGTGAGGAGCTCACATTTTTTCCACTTATGCACTTTCTTCCAACATTACTCGTTATTAGTGGCATTGTCATTTATTGTGTTATCCATATCTTGTTCGAATTCAAGAATTTGTCACTCCCTTCCAAATTTGGATACTTTCTTTGTGAATTGGGCAAACATCATCGTATCATATCCATCATCCACTACTAGTTGTCTCCTTCCTTTAGAGTTAAATTGGGGTTCGATTCCTATTTTGAACAATCAGGATTTTGTCTTTTTTTTTTAACTATATTAATTATTATTCTCAAGTTGCATACGGCTATATTAATTAAAATTTTGGTCAAAAGTTTTTGATACTTTCTTTAGAAGTTTTATCCAAAAACTAACGTTCAGTTTTCTACTTCATCAGAAGTTTTGCACGTTAATAATGCTTCAAAATACATGCAAAGCTGATTTTATAATTTTTGTTTTGAAATGGCATTATCCATCAAAACAGATGCCATATATCTCTCAACAAAATGGAGTAGCAAAATGTAAAAATCATCATAGCCTCAACGCCGTCGAACACCTATGTTTCACATGAATGCCAACCAATTTTAGAGATATATAGTCCTTACTGCAAGCTATCTTATTAATTGTATTCCCAAAACATTTCTCAACAATCAATCATCCATAATCATTTTTTCTTAATATGCCTATTTTTACTCTTATTCTATAAATGTTTAATTTTACTTGTGCCCATTTATTCTTTGGGTACTCTCAAACTCAAAAAAGAATCTATATGTTATAACCCCCTTAATAAAAAATTGTACACTTCAGCTAATATAACATGTAATTAGAGCACCACTTAATAAACTTTTATTGATCAGATGTTGAAGGCCTGACGCTCACCAATCATTGACACTAGTTTATGGTCGATTGAACTCCCCTCCATCTTGAAGAATGATTAAGTCAACCACTCACTATCACCTGACCTCCACTATCCCTTGTGTACTATCACTCGAAGCTTGTTAACTGTCTTTCAATGCTCACTAGCCATAGCCAACTTCAATACCTCCAGACTCCTACAAGTATCGTAAAAGACGACTCACAATTTAATTATATTATATGGTATTAACACCTTCTTCGCCTACAAGAAAAAGCTTCCCTTTGTACTCCATGATTTACACCAGTGGAACCATTCAATTGGGCTATGCCTATGTTTTTTCCTTCTCCCGAGTTTTTCATGCAAAAAAAAAAAAAAAACCATATATATGTAATGTGCTAATTTAACTTATCTGTGTGTGTGAATTTTCATATAATCTTGAAATGTTTAAATCACATCTAACTCCATGAAAATTCCAATACGTAACAACCACCACTATCCTCTAACTACAACTCCCACTTTACTTCCATGAGAACAAGAAAAGGATAAAGGGTACAATAAGCCACATTAACATTTAAATGATGTAAATATAACTATAGATGATGGAATAGACCTATCTGTTACATTCAAAAAAGTTAGGACGTATTTTTGCCTATATACTTGCATACTTTTATATTGCAAGCCTTGATTCATAAACCCGTAGTCCAAACCTTGAGGACCTAGAAGTAATTATCTACAACAGATTTATATCTTGGATGTAAGTTATGCATTCGAGATATATCCTTTACATTTTTTTTTCTCTTTCTTATGATGGTGGGGTGGTGCAGCAGTAGAGAATGTTTTCCGAGTGATGTACCATTACAGAGTGCTTGTTTCAAGTTTCAAGCTGGCTCTGTGTCGGACCAGTGTGGTGCTCCTAATTACTAAAATAGGTCGAAGTTAAACTTGACCAACAATACTTGACTGTTTATGATTAGCAGAGGTATTGGAAAAGATCCCATCCGCCTAGTCAGTTATGAAATTTCATCCTTCGGTTATGGAGCCAATTCCAAAATAATTGAGATTGTAGAAATGCAGAGAAATTAATAACTAATCAACAAAGAGGATTTTAAATCATTGAAAACAAGTTTTAAGTTTTGTTTGGGATGGCTTTTTTATTGCTTCTTAAAGCAGCTTTCAAGCACAAAAAAAATTTAACTTTTATACTAGAAAGTTGTTCCAAATGAAGCCTTAGAAAGCTAAGTCCTCAAGAAAGTGATATAAGCAACTTTCTATAAGGGACACCCTATAACAAAAGGCATTGTGAGACTTCAAACTAGAAACTACGCCATCAATCATGCTTAGCATTTTATGAAACCAGTACAATAAGCTGTCCAAATTTTATGAAACCTGCCAACCGCACACAATCGTATCCTTAAGAAATTTCTATCAATGGCATTGAATTTAAAATAAAGGACGTCATAATCATCATCATTAACCTTTACTCAACATCTGAATGAAGATTACTTAATCCTCAATTTTCAATTCATTTATGTTGTATGCCACATTAGATGCTCACTGAGTCATAAGAGTTATTACCAGTAGATTTAAGGTAATAGAAGATGCATTGTCCATGAAGCACAACAAATCGAGGCAGCCAATCATTAACTTCTTCATCATCTAAGATAGGTGGTTCCCCGGGAAGTTCCGGCCATCTCTAGATGTAGAAATCAAATTATCTGGACATTAGCAAACGGTATAGACAAAACCTGTAAATTAAAAATAAATAACTACGAAAGAGATTATACAGTTCTAATATGCAGATATCCCGAAAGTTGTGCAACTTTCAATAGTTCATCTATATGTTCCAACCTACATCAAACAAACAAAATATCTCATTAGATGTTTTTCAATGCAATTTTTCCTTTAAACCACAAACACGAAGGAATGGAGAGGAAAATGTTTTGCGGAACCATTGACGAGGGTAAGGGGCCTATTTCTATTTCATGCCTCCATTTGAATTATCCAAGTAAATCCAAACTTCTATTACTAAAATAATTTGAAAATAGATGAAAGAAAAAGAACTATCAAATACTATAACTATCACAAAATTGGAATGTAGCTAGTACTGGAAGATTGAAAAATATGAAATCATGAAGGGCTGAACCATAATAGTAATCGAAGCAGAGATCAAAAGGTGGAGGCCGATTAAGCAGATACTCAAATATGAAACCAAACTAAACATAGATTCAAATACATAATAGTCCTCAAACTATACATAGTAGGTAATACCAGTTGTATTAAAGCCCATAACAATTACTTGCACAAGAAAACTGTACGAGCAGGAGTGAATAAGAATGTGTTCACCCTCAAGAAAATAGGTGTGAACCACGCTCTTATAAGCTTAAGGTCTTTATTTTTTTGAGGTAGATTGAATTTTAAATTAACCAGATTTCTCCTGAGAGTTATTTCATGGCTTATTTAGATCTGGGCCCTACTTCCTATGAGCGCAAGCCCTCATAGTTAATTACCCCATTCTAACACGTAGAAGAGCACTCTCGATTAAAAATGAAATTATATTTAGTCTGTACATGAAGTGTAGATATATGTGCAATAGTGTGTGAATGTTTTAAACCCTGGTTGTGGGAGATGAAGGTAGACCCGATCAAGATCCCATGATTCCGTGATCCCGAGAATACCGACCATTGAACGTAGTGTCCAGGGAATATGATTAGCAGCCATGGGTTACCTCTTTTCAGGGATCCCGAGTAAACTGAAGTGGTTAAATGTGGGTTTTATATTGGTTATGGTTTGGAGCTCATGTCTATTAGATTGTCCATTAATTTGTTTAGTTTAGCGCTTATGGCCTATCGTTTGAGGTTATCAACATCATTATCCCTGCATTGTCGTCCTTTTTATTTTGAGTCCTTTGTATGAGGATATGTATAATCTTATGTTCTTCTTCTAAAGTTAATGAATAACTACAATTGAAATTCCAGCTTTTGTGTTTCTTGGTGAGTTTGTGAGTTTTGGAGAAGAGCCTTGGAGAGGCTAAGCGTATTACCCAACAACCACCCTCGAGTGAGTTCTTGGTTCTCTAACCTTTCCCCCACTTTTCTCTCCTTTGTACCCATCGGCCAAGGATCACCACCAAAATCCCACCAGCCACCTCTTAGCCGCCACTTCCCCAACCCACCGCCGACCAAATAAGAGCCTCCCTCCCCAACCACACCACTTACCCCCACCCCCAACCGCATCACTTTCCCCGCACATCCACCCGCCGTCCTCCTCCCTCCACCCTCACCTGCCGGCCGCCCCCTCCCCCTAAGCCTTTCCCTACTTTGTTTTCTTATTTCCTAATATAGATTTAATATAATTAGGATTAATTTTGAATTCAAATCCAAGTAATTTGAAATTCAAAATCTTTCCTAAAATATGAAATCTATTTTAGGAAGGTCTTTAAACCTCATTCAAATCAATCCTCAATTGAATGAGATTTAATTTATCTTCCCTAATTTAAGTTTCCTTATTAAAGCAAGCAATAAACACTTGCCATAAACACCTCCCCCTCCTTATTGCCGCCGGCCCCCCATATTAAATCCCATTGGGATTTATTTCGAATTCTCCCAAAACTCTCTTGGAAATAATTCCTAATTCCCCTCCACCACTCTTGACTGAAATTTCTTAATCCTCTACACCCCTTCTTTCCAAAAGCAAGCATTGAGATTTGGAAACAAATCCCCTAAACCCCTCTCATACCCACCGCCCCTACCTTCCCTCTCTCCTCTTTAATTAAAATTACACTCCTAAGGATTAATTAGAGGATTGCTTGACACCTTTCCCTCCACTTTAATTTCCCAAAATCTGAACCTAGTTCCCCCAATCCACTCCCCCTTGGCCGGCCAATCTCTCTTGCTTTCTCCTACTTGAATTCTTGAGAGAAATCTCTCTCTTTCAAAGGAGAAACGACAAGGACAACAAAGGGAATTTTCCTCCAACTCTTTCGACGCAACGAGATCGATGCATGGCCAATCCCGATCTTGATTACGGCCTTGCCTACGACGAGCAATGCTTCGTGCACATCCTTCACTCGACTCTCGACTTTCTTTGACGTCAATTCAAATATTGACAACACCGTCGAGGAATACGTGGAGCGCACTAGATACGCTCGTGGAAGCCATAGAGGAGCAACTTGGCACCATTTAGTGGAGGATTACAACCCAACCGTGATAAAGGTTTACCAATCTTCCTTCTCTCGTATTTTCATTGTCTAACTTGCTCTTGTGGTTTGATTGATTCATGAAGATCATGTTCATCTATTTCTGCCAAGCCTAGTAATCGTAGGACTTGAGTTTGATATATATGCTTCTAATCTCATTGTTAGCGTAGGGATTTGTTTGAATGCTACTTAATTTGCATGTTATTGATATTCTACATTATTTTGATGAATCAAGCATGTGGCAAGCGGCTTAGCCTAAATGTAGGCACCCCTTTCTTGTTTTATTTTATCGTTTTAGATTGCTAACAGCTTTAATCATAATTATTTTTATCAAGGAATCGTGCAAATTCTTATTACATCCATTTAAAAGTATCCTAGTCCTGCATCAATTAGGAGGGGAAATAAGAAGAAAATTAATTAGGAAAAGATTTTCTAATAGAATTCAATTAGGAGAGGGAAACTATTAAGGAAAGAATGTTGTTTTGGGGGGAATTAGGAGAGTTATGGTTGATCCTAGGGTTTATTTTAATTATGTATGTTTTTTTCCTTAGAGAGTTCGTAGCGGCATCTAGGTCTTGTGGGAGAGCCGATCTACCTCTCTAATTATAAATCACATGTATCTTGTTTTCGCATTAAAAAAATAATACAAAATCAACCACCATTTGGGATTTCCTGCAGCTTTCCTAGTGATTGTTTGTTGTTTTTACATTGGAGACGTATCAGATTGGCTAGGGATTAACATGATTTACTACTAGGATAAGAACTTTGAGATTTTAATTGAATCATAAATTAAGTTGATTTTTGCGCCAACCATATCCACTAGCATAGATGCGGAGTTTATAAATAATTGTCTTAAGGCGTGTGATTCCTTCGATCTTGTGAGTACAAGTTGGATGTATAATTCCTTCAATCATGATAAAGTGCGACTAGCTAATTATGGAAAAAGTCATCATTTTGTACCAACGTGAGACCTAATTTTTGTTATTTTGATATTATATTCATTCTATTTCACCTACATAATTTGATATTAAATTGTTTAGTGCTTTCAAAATTTATCAAAAATTAATATGTAGGAATTCCAATTTGTGGCAATTAAAATCAATTTATTGCAAAATGTATTTGTTTCTCATTGATATTCTCATATTATTTTGATCGTATTATTATCAATTGGGTTATATTTTTGAATTAATTGGTGGCTTGTAATATAGGAAACTTTAATTTTCTCTGCATGAAATAATACCACAAATTTATTAGAGTAAACCATGAGTTATCCTGCATTTCATTTCTTAATGATCCTGCCACTGCATTTTACTCAATAAACCTATTCAATTTTTGAGCATGCAAGATGAAAGAATAGGGATTCAATTATGTAAATGCCCTCTAAATGGAATTTTGAAGGTAATTGATGTAGAAAAGCTAGAGAAGGGATTGCGAAAGGGTAGATTTCTGGGTACAAAGGAGGGATGATTAAAAATAAAGAAAGAAGATAATGTACCAAAATTGGTTGGGTGCAATTTGATAGGAAATACTTGATTTCAAGTATTCCCTAATCACTTTAGCAACAAATCTCAAAGCGAGCTGCTGTCCACAGCAGGAAATCAGCCAAAAACAGTAGAAAAATAGAGAAATACTGCATGAGATGAGGAGAAAACGCTTGTATTTTACTAGTAGACAATGAAAATAGCAAAGATACAATTTGTTCTTCAATTCGAGAGGAAGAACGTACTCTCCAAAGTCTCCGGCGAAGCCAAGAGCCCAAAACAAAACCTAGATCTCAAAGAGAAAACTCAAATTCAAGATGATCCCAATTTCCCCCCCAATCTCCTAATTAAATCAAAATAATCATAAAGGACAATAATGGATTTTCTAAAACAGTCCCCTCATTCAAATTCTCCCTCCCAAATCAAAATTAATCCCACGTGGGGTCCACAAGAAGCTCCGCCTCTTGCTGCCGTTTCCGCCCAGTCCGTCGCGCGTAGCAGTGGACCGGTCTCTGTTGGACCGGTCCAACCGGCCCATCCTGGGCCGGTCTAACACAATTCCAACAGTTTCTTCAACCATAGGAAGGAGGCAAGAACTTTCCATCCAGGAAAGAAGATCAATCATCAATATATCACTTTCCTAAATAATTGTTATACAAGTTTACTTTTTGGTATTACATGACTGCAATGTGACTAGATTCAAGAAATCTATAGCATATTAAAATATAAGAAAAGGAAGATAATATGATTCTAATTGTTTTCCTTGCCAAACAAGAAATATTAAAATATAAATATCATGCGTAAAGATGAATGAAAAAATTAGAAACATATAAAAACGTATTGGAGAAAAAAAATCTGATAAATGCTGCCTTGTTTAACTTGGGCTAGTTATTTATATGCGTATATATTGACTTCGTGCAACTTAGCAGGAACATGGATTACGCAATACAGCCTAGCTTCTTTTAGAGTAACCCTGTTTATTGTTGACACACAGAAACGACTCGCAAAAACGAGAAGAGGTAAATGAGAATCTAACAATCTGGTTTTACAGCATAAACCAATTCATTGTTTGACTTTGCACTATGAGAAATTTATACATTGAGTCTAGAGAATACAAATATCTTTCTTAAAAAAATCATCCAATTCAATTTTTTTAACTTCACCTAAAATCCATCCATCTTTCCCAACTAACTTTTCTTCTATCCATCTTTGGAGACTTAAGGAAACCAATCAGTATGGCAGATGTATTATGGATTCCAGTAAACTACCCTATAGGCTTATATGTACTGTGCCATGCATTCTAGTAAGCCATAAACAACAGATATTTCCATTTAATAAACTTAATATGCAAACATTTTTTCTCTTAAAGAACTTGTTAGATTTTTTTGCATTAAAAAACTCTTACATTTTGAAATTAAGAGAAATTCAGTTATAGAGATTGGAGAATATCAAACAAAAGCCGTTCATCTAATGATTCATATATCTCATCAGGACTTATACTTTCCAGTGTGGAACCTTCTAGGATTAACCCAATCAAGTTGTCTGTAACCTTTTTGCTCATCATACAAATAAAGAATATCATCATCAAATCTTATCACGACCAGTTTAAAGTTAATTTCCTAGAAAATGAAAAAGAGGGTATTTCTTTCAGCAGAGGCTTATCATTTGTAACAGGATTCAAGCAGAAAAAATTAAAAGAGGATATAAGGAAAGTTTCAATCAGCTCATATGTTTGTGTTTATCTTCATGAGCGTTGGATTTTAAAACTTAAATTACCATCTATTAATCTCTTACCACAATTTCTAGGGTAATAAACTTACATATTGTACGCTAAACCAACAAATATACCATAATTAATATTTCCCATTAACCACTTATAGATAAATTTTCATTTTTCCATATCATTTCTGTAAAATAACAAGCAATGAATTGTTAATCATCATGTATTATCTCCACCGTTAGATTATTATCTTGTAATATAAGCCGTTAATATTGTATAGCTTAGGTCTATATACACCCATGTAAACAGTAATATCAGGAGATAATAATATAGCTTTTCATATCATCTTCTTCTTCCTGTTCTGCGTCTTCTTGATACTGTCTTCATGGTATCAGAGCAAACCAGGTAATCTCCTTCATTCTTCTTCTTCAATGGCAGCGCAAGAAAATTCCTCTACCTCCTCTGCTATTCCACCGTCCTCATCCTCATCCACATCCACGAACATTTCTATTCCCGCTAACCTCAAATTCTTGATGTCCAATGTTAAAACTATTTTGAATGTTCAGCTTACTACCAATAATTACCACATTTGGAGATCTCAAATTTTAAAACTCTTCTCTGCCAACAATTTTTTCGGATATCTTGATGGTTCATTCTAAAACCTCCAAAACAACTCATTCTTGATGATCATACCGTTACAGTTAATTCCCACTATCATTCTTGGAAGCTCATCAATCAAAATTTGGCATCCGCCCTATTTTCTACCATTTCATCCTCGCTCTTACAATATGCCTAAATCTTGATTCATGTATGAATATTTGGTTCACTTTAAACCTACGCTTACAATCATCCAATCACTCGCGCATCTTGCAACTCAAGAACAAACTTCATCAGATACAAATGCGTGTCGCACTATGGTGCAATATCTCTCAAAAATAAAACAACAAGTTGACGCCATTACTGCAGCCGGTTCACATATTGAACCTGAAGACATTATATTCTATACGCTTAATGGTCTTCCTTCTTCTTACAACACCTTCAAGACTTCAATCCGGACTAAACTGCATCCAATTCATCTGGACGAGCTATATGTGTTATTATGTAGCGAAGAAACCAACATTGCAGTCGAAAATCGTTATGAAAGCTCTGAGCATAACTCAACGGGATAATCTTTTGCTCTTACGGCACCTCAAGGTCGTTCGAGAGGCAGATCCCGTAGACATTCCTCGACTCAGTGAGGTGGTCGATCTCAGTTTCTGATCGTCGGCCCACTGTCTCTATTGAATGTCAAATTTGTGAACATTTTTGGACATTCAACTACGAATTGTTGGCACCGCACAAATCTTTCCTATAAAACTTCTACACATTAGGTGTTCTTAGCTCATGATGAATCCCCTCCGGTTGATTAGTTTCTTGATTCAGGTGCAAGTACTCATCTTACCTCAGACGCTTCTCAGATACAATCTATGCAACCATATGCTGGCAATTCTCAAGTCCAAGGTTGAAATGGAACTCAGCTTCCCATCGCTCATTTGGGTCAAGGCATTCTGCCTACACCCGCTCGTAAGCTTCAACTTTCTCATCTCCTTCATGTTCCACATCTTACTCATAACTTTCTTTATGTTCACTGATTAATTAAAGACAATAAATTCTATATTATTTTTCATTCTAATGGTTTTACCATTAAGGATTCTCGGACTCATCATCCCCTTCTTTGGGGTACCAGCCGTCACGGACTATATCTTATTGAGCTACTTGTTGCTGCAGCCTCTGCCTCCCTTGCTTCCTATCCCACCTCCCTTCTTACAGTTTCTACCAATACTTTTGTCTGGCATTGAAGACTTGGACATCCTGCTGCTGACGTTCTTCATGTTGCTTCAAGTTCTCTTAGTCTACAAAAGCACAGTTTTCATTGTGATTCTTGTGCTGGTGCAAAAAGTCACCGCTTACCATTTTCTTCAACTGTTTCTAAAACTACTAAACGTTTAGAAATACTATATACTAATGTATGAGAACCTTTCCCAATTTCTTCTACTCAACATTACAAATACTACATTTTGTTTGTTGATGATTATACTTATTATAGTTCGATGTTTCCCCTTAAACATAAATCTGATGCTCTTCAAACTTTTCTACATTTTAAGCATTTGGTTGAAAATCAATTTCAAACGACCATAAAAGATCATCATTTTGATCGTGGTGGTGAATGTATCAATAAATAATTTGACAAATGCTTGCAAAATTTCGACATTGCTCACAGACTTACTTGTCCTTATACCCCGCAACAAAATGGAATTGCTGAAAGGAAACACAAGCATTTGCTTGAAACAATGTGTGAGTTATTATTTGAAGCTAATATCCCTTTCTCCTACTAGGTTGATACATTATTAACTGATGCTTATCTTATAAATCGCTTACCATAAAGTCTAAAAACAACATGTCCCCTTATCAATGCATATTCAATCAAGCACCTTCCTATAACCATCTTTGGGTGTTTAGTTGCCTATGTTATCCTTGGTTATCGCCAATTCAACAACACAAACTTCAGCCAAGAGCAATTTCCTGTGTCTTTCTAGGTTATGCAGCTCATTCTGCTGGATATAAATGCTTGGATCTTCTCACAAATGGTGTGTATATATGTGTATATATGTATATATATATATATATATATCGCCATGTCAGATTTGTTGAAGATATATTTCCATTTCGGTCAGCTACTTCTCAGACTACTCAAACTCATTCCACTACAATCCCTCCATCAACTGTGTTGATTCCTCCTCTTACTCTGATTCCCACTTTCGTTTCCTCTGGTAATCCCTCTTACTCTTCTACCACAACTCATCTACAGCATATAAATACCTCTCATCAAACTTCATCAACCACTGCCACTCCTTATGTCAATCCTTCATCAGAGTCCACAACGCCATATGAAACTCCCTCCACTTCAAATTCAACCACTTATCTTCCACCTCCAATTCAGCCACCTTCATCATCAGCTCTTATACCTTGTCACCCTATGATTATGAGGCGGCAAACTGGCTCTCTTAAACCAAAATAGGTGTTAGATCTTCAACACACTATTTTTCCCCTTTCTCCCACTTCTTTCTCTGAAGCTAATAAATTTATAGTTTGGCGTTCAACTATGTCTATTGAATTTCAGGCCTTACAAGCTCAGGTACTTGGTCTCTTGTTCCTACTTCACCTGATCAAAATATTCTTGGGTGCAAATGGTTGTTCAAGACGAAGTTTAATTCCGACATAACCATTGCCCATCAAAAGGCTTGTCTCGTTGCACAAGGATTTAAACAAGAATATGGCTTTGATTATACGGAAACTTTTAGTCTCATTGCTAAGTTTCCAACTATCAGATTACTTCTTATTGTTGCTACTACATTCTAATGGCCGGTTTATCATTTGGATGTATCGAATGTGTTCCTTCATGGAACTTTATATGATCAAGTCTACATGAAGCAACCGCCTGAGTTTATTGATCCTCAATACCCCAATCATGTTTATCATCTTCATAAGGCTATATTTGGCCTAAAGCAGTCTCCTAGACAACGGTTCTCCACTATATCATCTTTGATTGCTTCAGTTCGGTTTTAAAGCAAGTCAAACAGACCTATCACTTCTAATATTTCACAAAGGTTTAATTGAGATGTATCTCCTCATTTATGTTGATTATTTTTTTCTTACTGGAAATAATTCAAAAGAACTTCAACGCTTCCTTCAGACATTACATACGGTTTTTAGCTTACGCAACTTGGGTCAAGTCACCTATTTTCTGGGAATTAAGATCACAACTACCTCTATAGGTCTACAGTTGTCTCAAAAATGGTATATCACAAATCTTTTGAATAAAAATGGCATGCTTCATTGTAAACCTGTTACCAGCCCGCTACCATCCAAACTTCCGCCACTCTCTGAGTCTGTTGAGCTGTTCGATCAACCCAAATTATGCAAACAATTGATATGATCACTTTAGTATATTACTATCAGTCGACCTGATATTGCATTCACTGTCAACTATCTTTGTCAGCATATGCAAAAACCGTATCAGTCACACTTCCAGCTCCTCAAACGAGTATCTAGATATCTTACAGGCATTGTTGATTATGCTATGCCAATCCTACCTTATACATTTCAGCTTCAAGCATTTGCAGACTCCGACTGGGTAGCAAATCCCACTGACCGTCGCTCGATCTCCGGATATTGTGAGTTCTTAGGAGATAATCTTCTCTCATGGTCTGTCAAGAAACAAACGACTGTTGCTTGATCATCTACGGAGGTGGAATATCGTGTTCTCTCCATAGCGGCCAGTGATGTTTTGTGGATAAGGTGTTTTCTCTCCGACTTCAAAATTTTGTGCTCTACTCCTACACCTGTCTATTGTGACAACGTCTCTTCCTTAGCCCTTGCAAGCAATCCAGTGTTTCATGCAAGAAAAAAATATATTGAAGTCAATTATCACTTTATTCACGACTGCATCAAAAATGGGCACATTTCAACTCATCATATTGCATCCTTAGATCAGTCAGCTGATAGTTTCACAAAAATAATGTCTTATGCTAGATTTTTGCAACTTAGAAACAAGTTAACAATTCACTATTAACTTGAGGGGGATGTTAACCATCATGTATTATCTCCACCATTATATTATTATCATGTAATATGAGTCGTTAATATTATATAGCTTAGGTCTATATATACCCATGTAAACAGTAATATCAGGATATAATAATATAGCTTTTCATAACATCTTTTTCTTCCTATTCTGCGTCTTCTTGATACCGTCTTCATGAACTAAGTTAGACTAAGGCTTCGTTTGGGTAAGCTTTTTTACTATTTTCTAAAGCTTCTTTCTAGTAAAAAAATTTTAGAACTAAAAATTTTTACACTAAAAAGCTACTTTAGAAACCAATAAGAAGGTCGTCCCAAATGAAGCCTAAGATAATAATAACACCATATGTATACTATCAAAATTAAAGAACAAGGGCCACAAATTTGAGCCACCACATAGACAAGGAAAATGTTCGGGCAAATACCAAAAAAAAAAGGAACAAAGAAACAAAATGACCCACGTGGATCCTACACTTTCATAAGAATGAGATACTAGATAAGTTTCAAGTATCATACTGTGCTTTCAAATGAGCTTCCCTTTCTTCAGCATATGCAATTTCAGAGCGAAGAGATTCTACTTCTGCAACACTTAGCTCCACCTGCCCATTCAACAACTCATCTCAATCAAAACATAAAAAAAATACATGTTACCAAGAGAGATAAGCACTCGAGTTTAAATTAAACAATGGATATAGTAAGCAATATTATTAACAATAATTCATTATCACTGCTTAAGCACACCTTATCATTATCACAAGAGTCAGATGACCATGGAAAACGTGACAGGCGAAACAAGTTCAACATTGAAGCAGAATCTATCACTTTCCTTACCGCCCACGAATGACTGCGATATCTGCATAAAAAAAAAAGCATTAGAACCATTAAAGGTAAATGAAATTTAAATATATTTATGCAATGAAGAAGAAAATTAAGCACCTTAACGAAGAACCATTTCTTTTCCTTGATTGCAGGACATCATCAGATTCTTCACTCTCTTGGAAGTGATCAGGGTAAACCTCTACTTTGGCATAAATATCATCCATTAAGCTGCAATTGTAGGTTAAGTAACCACTTTTAAAGTTAGTTGAGCCAATCATAATTGTGTCTCTTTTTTAGAAACACAGCATAATTAAAAAAACTTGACTTGCAAACTATACTTTTCACTCACATGAAAACTGATTCTCACAATAAAACATAATGAATGCTGTAGGTAACTAAATGATCAAAGCCACAATAATTACCGAGTACTTAACTCCTGTAGCAAACAAAGAATACATCAATGGTTATATCAATTGCCCGATTTGTAACAGAAAATTTTGATATTATTTCCTTGAGAAACACAATATATAACACAATAAAACCATCCAACAAAAGGCCACTGGCCTTTCTGACCAGAAGATTTCTAATTGGAAAGTAAATAAAGTGGCTAAATAGATTAAGATGAACACAATCTAATATCTCATTAGAACAGAGACCCCTTAAGTTAATTATTCTGAAAATTTAGAAGTTCTTTTAAACTCCTCCAAATCCTCAGCTGTGATAAAAAGTTTTATTGAAATTAAACAACTTAACTTTCTCAAAAATAAATACATAAATTGATCGAAATATTAGATATATTTATAAGCTTATATTAAACGGATTAATTAGTTCTAATGCATGAATTAATCTGCCTTCTGAGAAATAACTCCAGACAAAACAGAACAGGACTAATTACAACTCCAAGTCAACTCTCCACTTGGATCACGCGGTTCCATAGGCGGCTTGAAGATTTTTCCCTGTTATGAAGCGATCCAAATCTGTGAAAGGTGAACCGTCTAACCTAATCCTGACTTCAGAACCAAGTAAGCTCATGCTAAACCCAATATTGCCAGAAAGATAAAAAATAATATACAAGCTATGCCGGAAAAGGTGGAATTATGTAAACTCAAGAAGGGATAAATCGGAGAGCAGAGCTTCGAACCTCGAAAATTACTTTGCTTTGCAGCGATCATCGAAGCTGTCCGGTTTCGTGGAGAGGCCATTCACGACAGGGAAAATAGACTCCTCAACGTAGAAGAGAATGCACGAGATAAAAAAGACGATTATAGCCCTCCTCCCGCCACAATGGAGTAAACGCCTAGAAGGTTCTTTTGGCCGGGGTAAACTGGTAAGTGACTCCGTTGTCGAGCAGCGACCCGAAAACTAAATGCCATCGGATAAAGGTAGACCCGCTCAGCGACCAACTCGACCCGATAACAAGGCTTTCCTCTCAACAGCTTTTTTACTGATTTATGAAACAAATTCTTAGTACAATTTTTTTTTAACTTAAAATTTTGTATTAAAATTTTGATTCATAAAATAATAAAAAAGTTATCTCAAATAACGTCTAAAATTTTGTTTGGGACAACTTTTTTGTTGCTTCTTAAAGCAGCTTTCTAGTACAAAAAAATTGTCCCAAATGAAGCTAAGTTTTCGTTTCAGACAGCTTTCTTATTGCTTTTTAAGACTTTATTTGGGATGACTTTCTTTATGCTTCTTAAAGCAGAATCCTAGTACAAAAATTAAACTTTTTGTGCTATGAATATACTTTAAGAAGCAATAATATAGCCGTCTCGAAAGATGCCTAAAACAATTTTCTAGTATAAAAATTTTTAGTTTAAAATTTTTTTTACTAGAAATCTACTTTAAAAAGCAGTAAGAAAACTGTCCCAAACGAAACCTAAGTCTCAACTATCATTTTAGATAATTAAATTTATAACAATTAAATCTGATTAGTATTATAAAAATAGTCAAATATTATCTCTTAGCTGCTTTAAATTTTAATTAATCAACAAATTGAATAAAAACTGAAAGATATATAATGAAAAAAAGTTATATTTAAATGAGGGGTCTAGTAATCATTGAATTTACTATGAGATAAGTACAACATTTTAAAAATTAATCAAAATTTATATTACAACATCTAAGATAAATTTTAGATTTTTGAGGTTCATTATGAATAAAATTCTGACTACCATACATGATAATCTTGAAGTGTTAGGTTTGGCACTATAGCATAGTAAAATTATCCTTTGTAACTATTGGGCCATGAATAATTTCACTTATGATATCCATCTTTCTCTTTGTCTCTTTTTATCTATATAATCATTCACAAGAGACTGAATTCATAATTAAAGTGGAACTACTTATATTAATATTTAAGGGAGTGGTTGTGCACTAAAATCTCCTTGATGTTATGATTGTGGGTCTCAATTTCTTGAAGATTCAAAGTACTTTTGAATTTTTAGATTCTCGTATTCAAAATAGAGAAGAAATTAATACATCATTAAAACGGACGTGTCTTAAAATCTCCTCAAAATTAGGACAATTAATTTTTTTTTTGAGATCATAAGTGTTTTTATAGCTTTTAGATTGTGACATAAAAAAGTGATAACTCGTTTTTTAAAGAATCCATCTAATTAAATAGGAATTTTATCATAATTTTCAAATTTTAAAGGACTCAATTATTTGGCCAAAAACTCCATAATTGATTATGACGTCATTGAAATGTTATTTTCAATAAACTTCTAATCAAAGTAATTTAGGTAACAGCCTGTTGCGGGCTAGAAAATACGCGGCGATAGAGGTTTAATTCTGCGTCTTAGCGTTGAACGGATAACTAGCTCACACACAGAGAACACAAGATTTTTAACGTGGAAAACCCTTGAAAAGAGAAAAAATCACGGGGCCTAGCCCAATTGAAAATGATTCCACTAGAACTTTGAATCGGTTACAAATGGTTGAATCACCTTCAGGGGTGTTCAGATTACAACTGGTTACTATCAAAAAGGAGTCGGGTGTTAGACCCAGTATCACTTGGAAGATCGGATGTCGATAGTCCGGACGTGAGCTGAGCGTGGGGTCTGAATGTCGGGCCTTGAGTGACGTCGGGTCTTCGGCAGGACGTCGGGTCTTTGGTAGGACGTCGGGCCTTAAACAGGACGTCGGGTCTCCAGCAAGGAGTCGGGTCTTCAGCAGGACGTCGGGTCTTCAGCAGGACGTCGGGTCTTCGGCAAGACGTCGGGCCTTAGGCGGGACGTCGGGTCTTCAACAGGTCGTCGGGTCTTCAGCAGGACGTCGGGCCTTCAGCAGGACGTCGGGCCTTAAGCAGGACGTCGGGTCTTCAGCAGGACGTCGGGTCTTCAGCAGGACGTCGGGCCTTAGGCAGGACGTCTGGTCTTCAGCAGGACGTCGGGTCTTCCGCAGGACGTCGGGTCTTCAGCAGGACGTCGGGTCTTCCGCAGTGGTGCAACAAAACTCCGGCGAGGCTTTGGCGGTGGTCCGGCGAGGTTCCTGCGGTGGCCAGGCGAGACTCCTGCGGTTGTCCGGCGGTGGCCCGGCTAGACTCCTGCGGTGGTCCGGCGGTGGCCCGGCGAGACTCCTGCGGTGGTCCGGCGGTCGTCGAAGAGGAGCTCCCTCCTCTTCTTCCTTTTCTTCTCTTCTCCTCTCTCTAGCCTGGATCCCCCTTCATTGTGATGAATGAGGGCTCTATTTATAGATTTTCTGGAGTGACATGACCCGTAAATAGGTGTGAGATCAAGGGCGAATAGGGAGTGGTTTTAATGGATGGCCGATAGTGAACCCTTCGATCATGCACCGTTTGTTAGACATTTGAATGCCTTAGTGATGTTGGAATTCGGAGATCTTGGGCTCGTTGGATTCGTCTCGTCGAGCCGTTCGATTCGAGTATAAGCTCGTCAAAATTGGAGTCCGTTTGGTAACTCGAATTGTGGTTTGAACCTTCCAACAGCGCTTCGGGTTCATGATTTGGGCCCATTTGGGCTCGGATTGGGTCGAATTTGGTGTCGTTGGATTCGTATTTCCAAGACGCTCAGTTTGACAATAAGCTCGCTGAAATCGGAGTTCGGGTGCTCCCAAAATTAATTTTTGAAGTTTCCAACTAGCTTTTGCCTCGAGATTCGTGCCCGATCAAGCTAATTTTGTGATGACGTATCACAGCCCAAACTTTTAACTATCGATATATTTTCCGCTTTGATCTAAGGGCTTCACAATTTTGTCCTATTAGTGTAACTTTTGAGTAGGTTACATAAACCAGGATTTCTCTAGGATGAGTATACATAACGATGTGAAGTTTCTTATGAAATTACAATCGTTACACCAAAAGGTTCATCGATGTTTAAAAGTTTAGCTTATTTTACTTAAAGGGTTTTACAATCTCCTCCACTTAAGTAATTGTCATTCTCATCAATATCCCTATCCCAAAATCATCCAATATGCGGATAGGATTCTAAAGGTAGCCCATACAAGCTCAAGTGATGACTTCCATCACGTAGCATTTTATCTCATATAGTACTTTGTCTTGTATGACACTTAGTTATCATCTTTCTGCTGATGTATTGCTCTGATATCATTTAAAATAACCCAAAATTTTAACTATTGAGATATTATTCACGTTGCCCTAAGGGATAAAGTGCTACGTGATGGAAGTCATCACTTGAACTTGTAGGGGCCATCTCTAGAATCCTATATGTACAGTGGATGATTTTGGGATAAGGATATTAATGAGAACGTCAGTTACTTAAGTGGAGGAGAGTGGAACAAGAATAACTTTGCTTGTTCATCATAGTCTATTATTGACCAATATTAACATCCACCATTGCCCATCATACATCATTAGATGCCTATTGTCACTTCAATCCATTAATAGTAGCACATCATCCTTTGACATCAACATCTATTTTTGGCCGATCAACATTACTAGCCGTCCACTGAAAACTTGTACGATCTTTCCATCAGCTACCCTCCAACACCAACACTTCTTAACAAACTCAACCTATTATAAATCTACATACTAAAATAATATAATCTAAATTAGACCATGATTTTTCCTTTTTTAAACTCACACAAAAAAAATATTATATATATCTCTATTTGCGCAAAATTTGTATATAATTATAAATTTATAATACAATAAAGTCCTCTTTTCCCATCATAATTATTCTAGCCTGTAGCAATACTATCATTTATTTTAGAGATTTTTAAATACATAACACCTAAAACTATATTTAACAATTAAACATATATATTTATTAATATAACACTTAAAACCCCTCTTGTAATCAATTAAAACATTCCATTTAAACCCTCGCTCAAAAATCACTATCAGCGACTGTCTTCCCCATCAATGGCATCCTTTCACGGTGAATAAAAGCATCTCATCGCTTTGATGGCATCATTTCACTGTTTGAGCTCGAGCAATGGAACCACTGGCGGCAAACAGCAACGCTGAAGCTAAGAAGTTCATATACTTCAACCCCAACCCCTCTAACGCAACCGTGGCTCTGGTCCTTGGCCCCAACGGCTGGCTCTGGCTTATCGCTATCATCTCGTCTTCATTCCTAATCTTAAGAGTAAGCTGCTCATTTTCCATGTAGAAATTTTAATGCCAACACAAATTCTTTGGTGCCGTCATTTGGGTGAGAAATTCACTGTCGATGATGAGTTGCTTTGAGCTATTCCAATTTGCCGATGATGGAGGGCATGAGAAATTCACCCTTTTTTTTCTTTTATTTTGCAGCATTCCTTCTGCTTCCTAGTCGTTGGTGTCGCCATTTGGGTGTATTCTTGGGCTAGTAAACTTACCTTTATCTATTATCAAAGGAATTTCCTACTCCTCATCTTCTTCCTGGCGGCCATAGCACGTATTTTAGCTGTAAGCATTGTCTTCCCCGCTAACATAAATGAGGCGCTTTCCTTGAACCCAATGGTCTAGAACATCACCTGAGCGTAAAGCAGGGAGAAGGGAAGCCATGACTATGCGGGGACGATAGTTTCGTCGAACAAGTCTGCGTAGGGGATGTCTGATGCAGCGCGGGAGGCATTGGCGACTGCAAAAATCAGGCTATTGAGTTCATCGTGGACGTCAGCAATGCCAATACACCTTCCTTCGTGAGAACAAACGAAAGACGACACACGAATAAACATAATGGTAGAATAGAAGGAAAGGAAAATTTTAAGTGGTACATTAATAAATATAATAATTCGAATGTTGAATATGTATTTTCAATAATTTTAAATGTTATGTACGTAAAAATCTTTTTTTAAAAATGAATGAGGCATATGATTATAAAGACCTATTATACATATTTATTTAAAACTAAATAAAAATTGTTAATACCATACATTTGTAGCCCGTTCAAACTTATTAATGAATATATATTATATACATAAGATAATTATTTAATCCTAAAAAAAATACAAGATCAAGCTGGGCGTCATTAGTTGAATCATTAAGCAGAATAAGACACCAATCACCTCTCCTCAAAACTTGCAAGAAAGGAGAAGAAAAAGAAAAGAAAAAAAAAAAAGACAAGTTGCATGCGACCCTGTTCCAAAGCCATGGCTTTCAGCTTTCAGATCCAACTTCAATTTAATTCTTACTGCTCCACCTTCACATATACTACATAGCATCACAATCCAAGTAGGCATTATTCATTCATTCCTTTCCTTCATGGATTAATAAGCTTGCTGAGGTGCGAGGCAAGAACACACCTTATCCTCTCCCCAACCTTATCCGCCTTCCCCTCAAACGCCGGGAACCCATCCGCCACCTCCTTTTCCATATCGCTTTCGTCGGGCACAGGCTCACTACACTTGATCAGATAGTTGTGAAGAAGACAAGCAGAAACAATGACAAAGGGCAGGGCTTCGGCGCACTCCTCCTTCCACCCACCGCGCAGTAACTGCCACCTCGCCCGGAGCCTCACAAAAGCCTTGTGAACAAGCTTCATTCCTCGGGCATGCACGGCATTATAAACGGCGGCGGCCCCGCTGGGTTCGTCTGCACCGCTGAAAGGTGTAAGCAGCCATGGAAGCAGTGGGCAGCAGGAGCCGCCGAGGAAGTACCGTGGAACGGATGAACCGACCCCGTTGAGCTGGAGAGGCGGGCCGCAGGCGAGGACGATGGCTTGTGAGGAGTGGAGCTTGGTACGGGGAATGATCTCAGCCGGAGGCATGGAGGCTCGCCATCCGGCGGAGACGTCGAGGAACCTTCCCTCGGAGTCGACCAGAGCCTGTGCGATTACGGACGAGCAGAAGCGAGAGAAGCCGAGGGCGCCGCAGCAGTTGGGGAGAGACATCCAGTGGAATCCTTGGAGGACGCGGGTGAGATCCGAGGAGAGCTCGAAGAGGTGACCGAGTTGGTCGGCGACGGCTTTACAGACTTCGTAGAAGGCGCGGCAGGCGAGGTCCGGGGAAGGGAGGCCAAATCGGCGGGCGACGGCCCGGAAAGAGGCGCCGTGGGCAAGGCGGAAGAGGGCGGCGCCAAGCTTGTGTTCCGGAGGGATAGCGATGACGCCAGAGGAGGCGGCGGATGGGGAGGAATTTAGGGAAGGGGAGAGGGTTTGGAGGAGTAGATAAAATGAGGGTTTTGACATTCGGAAGTTTTCGGGCCATCGCGGGTCGCCTAGGGAGGGGGACGAGGAGAGGAGGCGGAGGAACCAGGACTGTCGGGGAGTGGGTGGAGGTGCGGGAGAGGGGGAATTTAGGGTTAGGCTTTGGGGGGAGCGGCGGAGGAGGGTGAGGATGCGAGCGAGGGACATGGCGGCCGACTGGACCGAGGAGTCTAGCTTTAGGGTTTGGGAGGGGAGGAGGAGTAGATCGCCACCTAAACCTCCGCGGCCGCCATCGGAAAGGAACCGGAGTGAGAGGGAGATGGCGGAGGCCGCCAGGGAGAGGGCTGGGGTGAGATCATCGTCGGAGATCTGGTCTCGTTCTTCTTCCTCTTCCTGCGTTGGATTTCTTGAATTGGCGGTGCAGGTGGTGCAAGAGGACGAGAGCTTCGTGCCGGCCATTACGGAGGCCATCGCCGGCCCTGAATGTATCCACAGAGTAGATGGGAAATGCTTCTGTACCAAACCAGAAAAATTGCGCTAACCCCCAACGATTCTTTGACCCCTTACCTCTAAAACAAATTTAAAACGCTAATTGTAATTATAAATATTCCGTCGTAAAATCATGCATTACCCTGTTTTAGTCCGTAATACTTCACGCCGCATTGAGGGTTTGTTGGAGGAATTATGTTTTTGGAGGCTGGATGGAGAAAGAATGCTTACGAAGGTCAATTCAGACGTATCACATCATCTAATGTATTATATATTGGATTAATTTCTGGACACCGTACCTAATAACTTTTCATCTTGGGGATAGGGCTGCAAGCGAACCAAATGTTCGACGAGCTACTCGTTCGGTTCGATTAAAGCTCGTTTGTGATCGTTTAATTAACTAAACAAACAAACTTGAACAATATTTTAAATACTCGATTCTTAAATAAACAAACTTGAACGCTAGTGCGTTCGGCTCATTTATGTTCACGAACAACATCATTTGAAGTTCGTGAACAAGCTCGACATTAAGCTCGATAAGAAGCTCGACATTAATCATTACATTTGTTACATAGACAATTGCTTTTATTATAAATGTGTTTGTTCATAGATATGTTCATAAACTTGTTTGTTTGATAATTAAAAAAAATCGTTAAATATGTTCGCGAACAAGCTTGATAAGCACTAAATGAACAAACATGAACTGAACATGAACCGAATATGAACACTCATTAATTTAAATGAACCAAACATGAACACAAACAATAAAGCTCGAACAAACATGAACCAAACTTGAACAAGCTGATATTAAATGAACACAAACATAAACACACATATACTCGGCTCGGCTCGGTTCGTTTGCAACCCTACTTGGGGACATAAAAACAAAAGGTCTCCAAAGATAAATTGGCAAGGTTAGGAAATGAGTTGACGATGGGGGCGCGATGTTGAGTGTATTTACAATCTTGAGAGGTGGGGTATGATGGAGGAGAGACTATCACGTACGGAGTGTAGATATAATTTTTTATCTAGACTCAAATAAGGTGAAGCCACGTAGGTATCTGAGTAGAGTCCAGACAAAATCCAGATTCCGCACGTAATAAGTTTTCATGATGAAGTGGAGAAGGGTAGTGAATTATAATACACTAAAATTCTATAATGAAGACACACGCAATATTGAGTATATATATGACGCATGCACTTATTTTATGTGTATTTGATACGTGATATATTATTTATATATCCAATTAAAAAAAATAAAAAATTAATGGATGTCTATGTTTGGAACAAATGCTCTAAATAATTAATTTAAACTTTTAAGTATATGACAATAATAAATTAAAAATTAAGCCACATCTTCTCTTGTATTTTAAAGTATATTAGTTAAATAATTTAATGGCCATTCAACGTTAGTTTTATTTTTCTCATTCAGCTCTTTTTTATTTTTTTAATATTATTAATTATTTTTAACAAAAGAATTAATTTTTTCAACTTTAGCTAATAATATAGTATCATATAACTATTTCATCTTTAAATGGTTTCAGGATATTTCATTAATTTTGTTACATGCTAGACTATTTGCGAAGTAAATAGATAATTTAACCTCTTAGATTTGCTTGAAAGTGCACATACAAATAAAAGAAATTCATACAAATCACTATAATTTTTTACATATAAAACTAAAAAAATCGGGACTAGCCCTAATGAAATAGCCCAAAGTGAGGTTATAAATGTCTAACTCCTCTCGTAAACAATACATTTCAATCAATTACATCATCAGTCACAATATCAGTAACAGTCAAAAGTATTAATGTCAGTAACAAAATTAATATCATGATTAATAACATTAAATTGTGTTAATGATAGTAAAAAAATATTAGTATCAGTCATAATATTAGTACAATGTTCGTAGCAGTGTAGGTATCTGTAAGATATTCAATGAGTGTATCTTAAAGGTATCTTGCTGATGCACTTATGAGTCTCAATCAGTCGCCTCTTATAACACTCAATCAATGTACAATTATAACTCCCATTGAATCACATGAATCAGTCGCCCGACTCCTTATAATTCCCAATCAATCTCCAGCTCCTTTTGACTGACAGTCATTGAATCACGTACATTAGTGGGATAACATGTCGAGTATCATATCATTCATTCTTTCATTTAAAATGCAATAAAATCATATCAAATTATTCAGAATGATTAAATCTATAACATATCTTAACATGCATGGTAAAATCTTATGAAATTAAAATATAATACATTACAGATTTAGGACAGATAAAATTCATAGAAATTAAAATCATTGAAAACAGAAGTACGAGATTAGTCACTTACAACGAATAAAATAAAATCTATAACAACAATGACTGATAAATATAATACAAAAATCTTTCTCTCTTATATCTCTTCTTCTTCTCTTTCAATTTCTTGATGGCTAAGCAACAAAGTGATGGAGTCGATGGGGTGAGGCGAGAATGTATATATATAGTTCATGGCCTAGCAGCGCGGAGCTTACCAAATTAGCATCGAAGCGCTCTACTTCAAAAAAATTATATTTTTCAAATAAATTTATTTCACATATTTGAGTGGTTATAGTAATGCTTCACGAGACGAATGGTATGGGAGGTGCGACTTCGATCGCGAATTTGTTCGAGTAATGTGGATAGGATGTCTAATGCAGGGTTCGTAAGAGGAAGGCAGGCCCTGGGCCGGCAGAATCGATGGTGGAGTCAGGTAACATTTGAAGTCAGGGATTGCAAGTAAGGATGCGTGAGGCACATGATCAGATTAGAGTGCAGGTCGCAAGATACCTGCGGGCTAACACATACGCAGGGTGCAGAAACATGTATGGGCAGATGTACGGAATAACGTCTGCTACAAGGGCAAGCAGATGCATGCGAACGAGAATGCGAGGTTTGGACTAGCGGGTGTTGTGCAGGCATGTGGGAACTGTGACACGAGAGGGCGTGTGGTCCGTGTAGGATTACGTGGGGTAGGAGGATCGAATAAGCCATTCATGTTCACGTTCGTGTTTTGAGCAAATTCCAGAGCAGCGAGTGATTGGATGAGTCGTGAGATGCCTGTAAGGTCGAGCTACCAAACTGTGCGAGTCTGGGTTGCATGAAAACGTACGCAGGGTGCGAAATGAAATCGATGGTCAACAAAAAAGCAGAGTGTAGACATGCGCGTGTAAGGGATTGAAGCTTGGTTGGAGCGCATATGAGCGTGTGAACAATGGAGATGAAAGAAAGTGGAGTATTCTTTGTGGGTTCAAGAATCATTGGTTTCTCAAGCAAATGGGTTGGTGTGGAGTTCTAAGTAAATTTTTGAGTTTCTCACGCTAGGTGGAGGCAATCGCGCGCAAGAAGTTGGGCTTAGGATTGGGTGGGTAGCTCGTGCAAAGTCGTAGGTCAGAGCACACATGGGTACCCGTGGAAGATGGTCAAGCCACGGGGTGCTCGATGCTGGAGCATAAGCATTCCACACATAAGCTAGAGATGCACAAGGCATGTGCGTAAGGATCGCGGGAGAAACAATAGTAGTTACAGACACACGTAGTTTAAAACTCACAAGAGCGCAAGTTGTAGTCGTGGATCGAAATGCACAATGGAGACCGAACGCGAGTGGGATTGAGCTAGGTTTAGTAAGCTTGCTCGTCGAATTAGTGCAGGGAGCAGTCAGATTGCAACAAGCGTTGGTTCATAGAAATAGGTGGAGGAGAAACATCCTGTTTGGTGGATACTTTTCTTAAGCTATTCATTATGAACAACAAAGTGTTTTCTAAGCTTTGTAAAATCTGGACTAATGTGGAGATTGTTAGGTAATAGTCTAGTTTTAGGCTAGTGATGTTCCACAAGACAAAAAATGTTATCAATAGCTATTTATAGATCACATATGTTAATGTATGGGACCCCCCCCCCCCCCCCCCCACCAACACATTCACTCTACTCCAGAATTTTCATGCTTCTCAAATAAGTTTATTTCACATATTTGAGTGGTTACAGTCAGGCATCACGATTCATTTTGCGTGAGACAAATGGGATGAGAGGTGCGATTTCGATCACGAGTTTGTTCGAGTAAGGTGGATGGGATGTATAGTGCAAGGTTCGTATAACGAAGGCAGGGCCTGGGCCAACAGAATTGCTTGTGGAGTCATGTATTGTTTGAAGGCAGGGATTGTGAGTAAGGACGCGTAAGGTGCATGATCAAACTGGAGTGCAGGTCGCAAGATACCCGCTCACGAACACATACGCAGGACGAAGAAACGTGCGTAGGTAGATGCGCGGGCTAACGCCCACTGACAAGGGCAGCCAGATGTGTGCGAACGAGAATGCGGGGCTCGGGAAAACATGCGTGTGGGGTTTGGACTGGCGGGAGCTATGCAGGCAGATGGGAATCGTAACGTGGGATGGCGTGTAGTCAATGTAGGATCACATGGGGTAGGAGGCTCGGACTGGACATTCATGTTCGCGTTCGTGTTCTGAGCGGATGCCGGAGCAGTGTGTAATTAGACGAGTTGTGAGATGCATGCAGGGTCGAGCTACCAAAATATGCAAGTCTGGGTTGCCCGAAAATGAATGCAGGGTGCGAAATGAAATAGCAGGTCCACAGAAAAGCACGATGTCGACATGCGCGTGTAGGGGATTGAAACTTGGTTGGAGCGCATACGAGCGCGTGAACAGTGGAGATGAAAACACGTGGAGGATTCTTCGTGGGTTCAAGAATCATTGGTTTCTCACGCATATGGACTGGTGCGGAGTTCAAGCAAATTTTTGAATTTCTCATGTTAGGTGGAGGCAACAGCACGCAAGAAGAGGGCGTCGGGCTCAGGATCGAGTGGGTATCTCGTGCGAAGTCATAGGTCGGAACACACATGGGTACCCGAGGAATAGGGCAAGCCACGGGGTGCTCGGTGTTGGAGTGTGGGTGTGCCACGCATAAGCTTGCGATGCACAAGGCACGTGCGCAAGGATCATGGGAGAAACAACAATAGGTACAATCGCACATAGTTTTAGAACTCACAAGAGCGCAAGTTGTAGCCGTGGATCGAAACGCACAATGGAGGTCGGACACGAGTGGGATTGGGCTCGATTCAGTGAGCTTGCTCGTATTATTAGTGCAAGGAGCCAGTTAGATTTCAGTAAGCGTCAGTTCATGGAAATAGTTGGAGTAGAAATATGTCATCTGGTGGAGACTTTTCTTAGGTTATTCGTTGTGAACAACATATGCTTTCTCAGCTTTGTAAAATATGGACTAATGTGGAAATTGTTAGGCATTAGTCTAACACTTAACACAGATAAGACTAAAGTCTAACAACACTCAGACTTACCTTATCTTGATTTGGTTTAAGATTAGCCACATTCAAACAGGTAATCTAAAGATCTGAATGAATAACCTGGCCATCTGCTAACTTAACCAAAATGGATTAACACACAACAAACCTCGAGGAAATCCTGCAGCAACACATTCAATTCTGTTCTCCACTTGAGCTAACAGAGAGAACCTTTCTTGAAATTGACGTATCAACGAATTGGTTAGTTCATATCCATCACATCTGTGAGCTGTAGACGACAAACTATAGTTCAGAAGTCACCTTCCAGAGGATAACTGTCTTGAAAGCAAGGCGACTCTTTCAAATACCTTATTGCTTAAATTCTTGAAGGTAGCAAGACAACTACTACAGTAGATATCGAGAAAGATTTAACTTTATAAGGCCAAAATTATTTTTTAATAAAACCTCAAGATTTTGACCAGAAGAGAATTGCTTATTCTCAGTGATAGCAAGAGTTTGGAGCTTGCCTTTTCTTTCAGAAAAGCACATTAAAAAAATGAGGAATGAATGACAGTTGGTAGAGTTGTGAAGGAAGAATGTCAGGTAGAGGAGAAATTATTTTGTGGGATCTCCGAACGGTCTGGAGGCGAATCAGGACACGCCACATCATACGGTACACATCGGTATATAGTATCAATACATAGCTAAAAAATGATGTGGCGCGTCCTAATTCGTCTTCAGACGACATCCTTTAACTGCACAGAATAATTTCACCGGATAAAGGTTGGAGTAAATTGTTCCTAGCAAAAAATAAGCAGCTGAGGAACATGTTGAAGATGGATTTGCCCGTAGGGAGGATTTTTATTTTTATTTTTTATTTTATTTTTATTTCTTGAGATAGGGAGTATCGGCCTTCGGCCACTGATCTCCCCGATCGACCTAGCCGTCCACCCACCCCACGCTTAAGGCTTTTCGTGGCCACCCAAGGGGAGTAAGTTTTATTTACATTGTGGAATTAATGATAGGACGAGTATTTAAGGCTAATAAAGAATGAAAGGAAGGGCATTGTTTACGTTGTAATCATATCTTGCTTGTAGAGAAGCGTCAAAACAAACTTTTCAAGCCGGATAGCATGTGCTATGAAAAGGTTAAAGGGCTATTTGTTTGGACCTACTTAAGATTATAGAGTATTTTAAATAAGACATAAAGCAAACTCAATGTATTTAAATTTTAAAGTAAGTTATTTTGGTCAGTTGAAAACTACATTAGGAGTTTTTTTATTAGCTAAAAATAAAATAAAATGCTCTATGCCAGGCAAGGTAGCCCGATGACGAGAGATTATTATGTGTGGACATCAAACACAGCCTACCGTTCAGAGGCGAATCAGGTGCAACCACGTCATCCAATACTGAGCAGTACCAAGCTCGGTACCGAGTAGGAGGTGGCGTGACATTTTTATTGGACTCTGGACGGCATCCAGTGTCCGCACCTACTAATTTTTTCCCGATGACAATGTGGATGACAAGGCCAACAACAGGCTATGGGGTCGACAAGATCAGGGCTAGGGTCTCATGTCGCATGCGTGTTTGATCCAGTTGCAAGCTTGCATCGCTTGCATTCTTATTTGGGTTGCGGGATGGTGTCATGTGCACGAAAAATTATTATGTGTTGTCATTGAACCGTTTGGAGGCAAATCAGGATGAGCTACATCACCCGATACACAGTAAAATAGTGACATAAAGCGTCCTGATTCGCCTTCAAATGACATCCGATGACCGCACGTAATAATTTCTCCACGTGCAGAGACCATTGCAGGTAGCATGACAGCGTTGTGTGCCACATGCAAGCCATTTCCAAATTCCTAAGAATTGAACTATGAAGAACTATGAAGCGTATTCAAAGCCCCTTAAAAAATACTTTGAACTTTACTTCAAGCTAAAACACCCTAAAAATTATAATGCATATGTTCTAAATGCAACACCCTCAAAACCACTTAAAATAAATAACCTCTAAAAGTTTCATCCCTACCCACCAAAGGAGATAGATGAAAGAAAAAGGAAAAAAAAAAAATTACTTCTGGCATCATAGCAGCATAAATTCTACTCATAACTTGAGAACTAAAGCTCCGTATTGTAATTTAGCTATAAAACGATGCAACTGATGAAGTTCTACAGTACAGCAGCTTGGTTAGCATCCGTGTGAAGAGTTGCTAAGAAAAAGAGAATAGCACCAGAATTGTTTACATCTTACTATAGTTATAGCGATATGATTCTGATTTTAAGGATATTTATTTAACTTGACAAGGAAAATTAAGATATAATAATTTCACAATTTATAATTGAACGAATTTGCAACATGAACAAGTAGTTTTACAACTGCTAAAGTCTCATTTGACAAGCTTATATGCTCATATATAATTAATAATGGCCAAGAACAAGTAATATAACCTTTACATGCCACCTTTTCTGTAGAGAGAATTTGAGTAAGTGAAAAAAACGTATGATAAAGCAAAGCAAATATAAATGAAATATCAGATGTTCTTTAATATTCATCTATATAGCTGTACAGCATCTCATCCTTCCTTGATCTGCGCCTACTGAGCAGAGTTTTTAGGAAGCTTTTGCTTTTGCTTGGAAGCCGCTCAATCTCCTTATTGTCATTCCTCTCAGAATGCAATTTCATTGAGACTGATTTATGAGCCTCCACAGGAAGCTGAATCAGAAAGGAAAATAAATAAATAAAACTTGATAATAAGCATAGAATATCTAAGAATCATGGTATCACGGTTCTACATGAAGCAAGCAATACTCTTCATATATCAGATTCCCACCAGCATCCTACAAACGTTGTTAGTTCTATCCAAAATCTAATTGTGTCAATCAATCGGATTGTACAGCTCACTCGGACTTCAATTCAGTCAGTCAAGCTAGCCAGAGTTTGCAAGGGGTCCTTACCCCTGAAAGTTCTTTTTTACCGTACAACCGTACATCAATGCAGCACTATACACTCGTGCTAACTTGGAGATAGATAGCAAAGTGCCGCGGCGCTCCAAACTAGGGCCGCGGCACTGCCAATTAGGTTGGAGATAGAGCAGAGAGCCGCGGTGCTGTGAGTTGGGCTGAACGGTTCTCTTTCTTATTTTTCAGGTTTAACTTAAAGGGCTCTATCCCTTGGGGAGGTTAATATGTCTCTTTGTCAGTTTGTATGAGAACAATGTAAGAGTTAAGAGAGTCAAGAAGAGAAATGAAGAAAGTGATATGAACAATTTCTCCTAATTTTTATAGTAATTTCTTGTTTTAGTGTGATTCCGTGATTTTTTTTCCGATTCTGAGTTTTTCCACATTAAATACTGGTTTTCTTTCTTTTCCACGGCATTTTCTCTTTCTTGTTTGTGTTCGCTGCCTGATTTTATTTCTCCAACAAACGCGCAAAATTCTAAGAAGACCAACCTTTTTGTAACAAGCGTGACAGAAACCGTTTACATGTCTCAGACTTGTTAGAGCTGTTTGGTATCCTATTTAATGAAGGATAAGCAAGATAAAGCTTAAATCCTGCCAAACAGAATTTTGGAGACCTTAAATTTTACTAGTTCAACCCTGTTATCAGTTAAACAGAGGGTTAGTTCAATCCCACCATTCATAAGATTTAAAAGAGTTAAGGATTTCTCCCTTCTTAAATCTTAAATCCTTAAATAAATATCAAAACAATTTATCAATATTTAACAAGATCTAAAAGTAAATATTTAACAAGATCTAAAAGTAGTCATGCAAAATAATTTTCAAGTTTTAACCCTCCCAAGCTTTACTGAATCTGGTTTTTGCTAAATCCTACTCAAGTTAAATCCAATTGTTTTTGCTACAAGGTTGATGTAACATTAGAGTTGCATTTAACTAATTTTCCTGTATTTGGTTCATGTTGACGATCCATTCCCTTTAGACATTTGCTAAAGTAAATAGGACCAAATCACTCAAATTAATAGCACTCTAAGTAAGGTTTGCTTGCTCTTGCTAATTACCATTTATTTAAGGTGAATAATTCAGAATAAAATTCAAATAACAATGCTACACAGTTGTTGAGGCATACCTGTCGTGCACTATTTGATGAGTTTAGAACAGCTGGCCTGACTGAAAATGAACCAGAGCGTGCAAGTGGATTTGCAGTTGGCAAAGGTGAGATTGCTCTTTTATCTGTTTAGAAAGAACAACAAGCATGATATAATCCGCAAAGTATATACAATAGAGCTTTAGCTGATAAAAAACAGATGTTACCAGTGGTCCATTTTCCAGGCCGTGGGGAAGGTGATGGTGATCGCCCTTTCCGAGGCGATGCAGAGCGAGCACGCATGGTAGGGGAAGGTGAGAGTGAACGCATTTTTCTGCTTGCAGTTTCCAATCACATCAAACAACAAGAATTTCAAAAGAACACAAGGAAAGAAAGATTTTCAGCACTTAATATCATTACCTGAATGAAGGAGGTCTGTCTCTCAGACTGGAGCTAAAATCTGCAAGGCCATGCCAACAGAAAACACTAACTGCCCGGACTTCCTATCCGCAGGACACTGCAGTCCTCAATCTAAAAGTCTTTTTTCCAATTCTCCTCTCAGCCACTCCTCGGCTGCTCCTGGGCTCAAACAGCGCCCTCATCTACGGAGGTTTCAACCTAAAATCAGATCAAATGTACTTATCATCTCATGGAGTCATGCGTGATCTGAAAAGTAACAAGTATCTCTTGCTATGCTTGAGCTCCGCGTCATGGCATCTGACACTAAGTGTAGCAACTGGGACTACTTGTTGTATCATAGCACCGGCCAACGGGGCTTTGTATCTCCACTAGGGGTGCTGCCTTGCGCTAGCACTCTGCGCGTTTTTTTTCTGTCATGTTCTGGGTCTGTTTTTTTTGCTCTTTTGTGTTTGCTGATTCGGGATACACGAAAATCCAAAAATCCGGAAAACTATCACAAAAATAATACCAAAAACACACCCATGTAAAAGTCCAAACGACTCAAAACTACCCCTCCCAGACAGAAACTCATCTGTTATCCTACATCCTATTTTTATTGGCTGCTGTCCCCTGACAGGTTCCATATCCTAGTGTTTCCTATATATACTCATGCCTGATACCTGTGGTACTAAGTTTTGTTCACGACCTCGATCCCCGATCCGGTGCGGATCCCGCCTCTGGTTGCATCCGGGACCGCGAACTAAACCATTTTTATCCAGGATCTGGCTTTGTGAGTTAATTAGTCTTGGAACTGAATCTACCAAAATAGTTTAAACTTCAAAACAACACAATGAAACACAGAACAACAGAAGCTACTAATGAACAGTCACCCAGAGAGAGCAGTGTACAAAACATCTATTTTTTCTTTTCCTCCAAAACAATCATGCTACAAATACAGTACCAGTGGCTTTGAACAGAAAGAAAGACAGAAGCAGAAAAGCCATCGATGTACAAATCAAAAGGTACATAACAATACCTCTACTGTCAGACTCTGAATCTAATTTTCCTGGAGCTTTTTTCCTCCCTTCCCAGACCTGAAACCACCAGAATAAGAGTGAGAGCTCAACAGCTCAGCAAAGCAACGAAACTCCAATCAAATTCCAGAATTCCAACCACTCATCAGAACAGAAATCAGATCAGGATATTCGTTGTAACAGTGAATCGTACAGGATATCAAATCGGACATATCAGAACGAAACTGTAACGAAATCAGAACAGATACGGACAGATCACGATATTCAAGTCAGAAGTCGTACAGATTAATTTAACATCAAAGAATACAAATCAGACAGAACATATCAGACTTATCGAATCAGAAGTAACCTGAGACCGAAAATTCAGAGTATCATCCAACATTTGTATCGGGAACAGAATCAGATTGGTATCAATTCATAACGGAGACATAAAGAAATTCATAGTTGCTTACAGAACCAGATAATACGGAAATCAGATCAGATCAAATCAGATATCAGATAGTAAAAATATTAAGTTCATAGCTAAATTCCCTGTACCTGAACTGAATCTCTTGGATTCAGGCCCCTTTACTCCCTTTGTGCTCACTCGGCAGCCAGAACATGATTATGACTTATGGTGCTCCATACACCAGAACAGATAATGCTTTATAGCATCGGAAGTAACAGATGTTCATCGGATCGCGAACAGACTGATTTCAGAAATTTCAGATTGAAGCTCATTTCTAGATTTCCGCAGAACAACCTAACTGAATCTCATAGGATCCAGACCAACTTATAAACTCCCATTTTTATATGCACATACAGATAGCATTTCCAATTCAAGAAGAATCCGGGCAAATCAGAAATCAGCACAAAAATCGTTGCAGCACAATGGTAGTAGACAGAATTTACACAAAATTTCCTGCAATATAATTTCACGAAGCAAATTCGCACAATGAATAATAGATTAATAATCCCAGAACATTTTATTCTACTGCAAGACCGACAATTTTACCAAATTTCCAGAAAAAATGTTAGTCTATTCGAAAAAACTGCCGCCGAATCATAAATTACCTGGTAAAAAAATCATCGAAAATAACCAAAATGTGCACACATCGGCATCGTTCAAAAATATATCCAGAAAGTTACGCGGTAAAAACTGAACCAAAGTCTAAAAGATAACAGATCGATAAAAACAGTAAACGGAAACGAAATCCGACAGAAAATACCGCAACTCGACGGTTCTGAAAAATTGAAGAAAAGCGGAATGTGCCTTAACCTTGCGTACAGCATCATATCTCGAACAGTCTCCGTCGAACCGAAAAACGAGGCTCCTGCGTCGTCCGAAAATCAACTTTTCCAACAAAAGTCCACAGACATTTCTCTCATCCTCAGATATTTTTGATATTTATTTTGATTTTCTCTCTCTTCAAAACGACTGAAAATCAGCTTTATAATAACACAGAATCGGCTCCGGCCGATGCCAAGATAGTCGCCTGCGACGGTTCCACAGAAACTATTCTCAGGCCGATATATTTCTATAGTGCCAATCGTCCTGGACGTGTCCAAATCCGGCCTGGACGATTGTAACAAAAAAATCATCTGGAGCAAAACTGGGGCACATTCTGGAGCAAACTTACAACTGATCGCACAGGACGATCCAAATCGTCCTGGACGATCTGGAGCATTGATTTTGAATGGATTACGCATTGGTTCAATAAAAATAGGGGATGGAGAAACATCCTGTTTGGTGGAGACTTTTCTTAATCTGTTCATTAGAACAACAAGTGTTTTCTAAGCTTTGTAAAATCTGACGGTAAATGTTGGAATTGTTAGGTATTAAGTGGTAGTTTTTAGGCCTACGTGAATGTTCCACAAAGACAAAAAATGTTATCAAATAGCTATTATAGATCACATATGTTAATGTATGGGAACCCCACCCCCCCGCCTTCCCCCCCCCCCCGAATGAAATAGTATTTATAAAGCACTCTCCCTGATACAGTATATATATATATATATTTATATATAACTATAATATCATATATGTATGCCGCAAAAGTTCCCAAATTGTTCCAAAGGCCCAAAGCACTATACCTCCAGAATTTTCATGCTTCTCAAATAAGTTTATTTATCACATATTTTGAGTGGTTAAGCAGTCAGGCATCACGATTCATTTTGCGTGAGACGATGGATGAGAGGTGTGATTTCAGATCACGGTTTGTTCGTGTAAGAGTGGATGGAATGTCTAGTGCAAGGTTCGTATAAACAAAGGCAGGGTCCTGGGCCACCAGAATTGCTTTGTGGGAGTCATGTATCGTTGAAAGGCAGGGATTGTGAGTAAAGGACGATAAAAGGTGCATGATTCAAACTGGAGTGCAGGATCGCAAGATACCCGCTCACGAACACATACGCAAGGAACGAAGAAACGTGCGTTAGGTAGATGCCGCGGGCTAACGCCCCACTGACAGGGCAGCTAAGTGTGTGAACGAGAATGCGGGCTACAGGAAAACATGCGTGTGGGGTTTGACTGGTGGGAGCTATGCAGGCAGATAGGAACCGTAAACGTGGAGGGCGGTGTAGTTCCAATGTAGGATCACATGGGTAGGAGGCTCATGCACTGGATAGGCGCAATGTTCGCGTTCGTCGTTCTGAAGCGGATGCCGGAGCAGTGGTGATTAGACGAGTCGTGAGAATGCATGCATGGTCCGAGCTTACCAAAATATGCAAGTCTGGGGTTGGCCCCGAAATGCATAAAGCAAGGGTCGAATGAAATAGCAGGTCGACAAGAAAAGCACGATGTCGACATGCGCGTGTAGGGGATTTGAAAACTTGGTTGGAGCGCATACGAGCCAATGAACAGTGGAAGATGAAACATGTGGAGGATTCTTCGTGGGTTCAAGAATCATTTGGTATCTCACGCATAATGGACTGGGTGCGAGTTCAAAGCAAAATTTGAATTCTCATGTTAGGTGGAGTCAATAAGCACGCAAAAGAGGGCGTCGGGCTCAGGATCGAGTGGGTGTCTCGTGCGAGTCATAGTCGGGAACACACATGGGTTATCCGAGGGAATTACGGGCAGCACGAGTGGTGCTCCGGTGTTTGGAAGTGGCTGGGTGTTGCCAAACGCATAAGCTTTGTGATGCCACAAGGCACGTGCGCAAGGAACATGGAGAAAACAACAATAGAGTAGCAATCGCACATTAGTATTAGAACTCTACCAAGAGCGCAAGCTGTAGCCGTTGGATCGAACGCACAATGAGGTCCGGACGGCGAGTGGATTGGGCTCGACTTCAATGAGTATGCTCGTAGAATTAGTGCAAGGAATGCAAGTTAGATTTCAGTAGCGTCGTCAGTTCTGGAAAATAGTGTGGAGTTAGGAATACTGTCATATGGGTGAGACTTTTCTTAGGTCAGTTCGTTGTGAAACAGACATGTGCTTTCTCAGACTTTGTAAAAATATGACTTGTGGAAAATTATTAAGCATTAGTCTAACAACTTAACACAGAAAGACTAAAGTCTAACAACTACTCAGACTTGAGCCTTATAGTTGATTTGGTTTAAGATTAGCCATCATTCACAACAGCTTGTAATCTAAGTCGAGTATATTGAAACCCTCATGTGAAATAACGGATAACCTCAATCTTCTCGTGTTCTTTGCGGCATCGATTGAACTTCATCGTATACTCCACAATTCAACCTCTTGAGGTAAATCGCAAGCTACACAGTAGTAATTCCTGTTCTCTAGACTTGATGACATACTAAGGAGGACGCGTTCAATTGGTAATTGATACATACTAAATATCCATATCTACAATCTGTGAGCGGTAGCACCGACGAGAACTTATAGAGTTCGGTAAGTCACCTACCATGATGCATAAAACTGTTTGAAAGCAATGGCGACTCTTTCAGAATACCTTATAGCTATAAATTCTTGAAGGTAGCAAGACAACTACTGACAGTAGATATCGAGAAGATTTAACTTTATAAGGCCAAACTTATTTTTATATAAAACCTCAAGATTTTGACCAGAAGAAAATTGCTTATTCTCAGTGATTAGCAAGATTTGGAGCTTGCTTTCTTTCTAGAAAAGCACATTAAAAAAATGAGTGAATGAATGACCAGTTGGTAGAGTTGGAAGGAGAATGTCAGGTAGAGGTAGAGAAATTCATTTGTGGATCTCCGAACGGTCTGGAGGGCGAATCAGGACAACGCACATCAATACGGTACTACATCTCGGTATATAGTACACAATACATAGCTAAAAAAATGATGTGGCGCGTTCCCTAAATTCGTCGTTCAGACGACATCTCTTAACTGCACAGAATAATTTCACGATAAAAGGTTTGGAGTAATTGTCTAGCAAAAAAATAAGCAGCTGAGGAACATGTTGAAAGATGAGATTTGCCACGTAGGGAGGATTTTTATTTTTTTTTATTTTGTATTTTTGAATTACGAGAAGAATATCTCTCGGCGCCTTCGCCGACCTGATCTCCCCGATCGACCTAGCCGTCCACCCACCCACGCTTAAGGCTTTTCGTGGCCACCCAAAGAGGAGTAAGTTTTATTTACACGTGTGGAATTAATGATAGGACGACTATTTAAGGCTAATAAAGAATGAAAGGAAGGGCATTGTTTAGTTGTAATCATATCTTGCTTGTAGAGAAGTGTCAAAACAAACTTTTTCAAGCCGGATAATAGCATGTGCTATGAAAAGGTTAAAGGCTATTTGTTGGACCTACTTAGATTATAGAGTATTTTAAATAAGAACATAAAGCAAACTCAATGTATTTAAATTTTAAAGTAAGTTATTTTGGTCAGTTGAAAACCACATTAGAGTTTTTTTATTAGCTAAAAAATAAAATAAAATACTCTATACCAGGCAAGGTGGCTCGATGACGAGAGATTATTTTGTGCGGACGACAGACATAACTTACCTCCATAGGCAATTAGGGTAGCAACGTCATCCAGTCCAAGCAGTATGGTAGGGGTGATGTGACGTATTTTTATTAGGCTCTGGAAGACATACTGTCCTCCGTCGCCTAATAATTTTTCCCGATGATAGTGTGGATGAACAAGGCCGAACAACAGAGTCGTTGGCCTAAGAAAAAGAGAATAGCACCAGAATTGTTTACATCTTACATAGTTTATAGCGCTTATAATTTTGATTTTAAGTATATTTATTTAACTTGACAAGGAAAATTAAGAATATTAATAATTTCACAATATATAATTGAACAAATTTGCAACATGAACAAGTAGTTTTACAACTGCTAAAGTCTCATTTGACAAGCTTATATGCTCATATATATTATATCATATATATTAATATATACTATATATATATATATATATATATATTATATATATATATTATTATATACTATATATATATATATATATATATAATATT
>NW_021319579.1:2202019-2234612 GCF_001605985.2 Dendrobium catenatum
TATATATATATATAATGGCCAAAAAAAAGTAATATAACCTTTACATGCCACCTTTTCTGTAGAGAGAATTTGAGTAAATGAAAAAACGTATGATAAAGCAAAGCAAATTTAAATGAAATATAAGATGTTCTTCAATATTCATCTATATAGCTGTACAGCATCTCATCCTTCCTTGATCTGCGCCTACTGAGCAGAGTTTTTAGGAAGCTTTTGCTTTTGCTTGGAAGCCGCTCAATCTCCTTCTTGTCATTCCTTTCAGAATGCAATTTCATTGAGACTGATTTATGAGCCTCCACAGGAAGCTGAATCAGAAAGGAAAAAAAAAAAAATAAAACTTGATAATAAGCATTGAATATCTCAGAATCATGGTATTACGGATCTACATGAAGCAAGCAATACTCTTTATATATTAGGCTCCCCCCAGCATCCTACAACCGTTGTTAGTTCAATCCAAAATCTAATTGTGTCAATCAATCAATTTGTATGGCTGACTCGGACTTTAATTCAATCGGTTAAGCTCACCCGAGTTTGCAAAGGGGCCTTACTCCTGAAAGTTCTTTTTTTCCCGTACAACCGTACATCAATGCGGTACTATACACTCATGCTGACTTGGAGATAGATAGCAAAGTGCCGCGGCGCTCCAAAACTGGGGCCGCGACACTGCCAATAAGGTTGGAGACAGAGTGGAGAGCCGCAGTGTTATGAGTTGGGCCGAACAGTTTTCTTTCTGATTTTTCAGGTTTAACTTGAAGGGCTCTGTCCCTTGGGGTGGTGGTCAATATTTCTCTTTGTCAGTTTGTATGTGAATGATGTAAGAGTGAAGAGAGCCAAGAAGAGTGATGAAGAAAGTGATCTGTAAAATTTCTACAAATTTTCATAGTGGATTTCTTGTAGTGTGATTCTGTGGTTTTTTTCCCAGTTCTGAGTTTTTCCAACTTAAATACTGGTTTTCTTTCTTTTCCGCTACATTTTTTCTTTCTTATTTGTGTCCGCTGCCTGATTTAATTTCCTCTACAAACGCACAAAATTCTAATAAGACCAACCTTTTTGTAACAAGCGTAATACAAACCCTTTACATATCTCAGACTTGTTAGAGCTGTTTGGTATCCTATTTAATGAAGGATGAGCAAGAAAAGCTTAAATCCTGCCAAACAGAATTTTGGAGACCTTAAATTTTACTAGTTCAACCCTGTTATCAGTTAAATAGAGGGTTAGTTCAATCCCACCATTCATAGGATTTAAAAGAGTTAAAGATTTCTCCCTTCTTAAATCTTAAATCCTTAAATAAATAGCAAAACAATTTATCATGCAAAAAAATGTTCAAGTTTTAACCCTCTCAAGCTTAACTGAATATGGATTTTGCTAAATCCTACTCAAGTAAAATCCAATTGTTTTTGCTACAAGGTTGATGTAACATTAGAGTTGCATTTAACTAATTTTCCTGTATTTGGTTCATGTTGACGATCCATTCCCTTTAGACATTTGCTAAAGTAAATAGGACCAAATCACTCAAATTAATAGCACTCTAAGTAAGGTTTGCTTGCTCTTGCTAATTACCATTTATTTAAGGTGAATAATTCAGAATAAAATTCAAATAACAATGCTACACAGTTGTTGAGGCATACCTGTCGTGCACTATTTGATGAGTTTAGAACAGCTGGCCTGACTGAAAATGAACCAGAGCGTGCAAGTGGATTTGCAGTTGGCAAAGGTGAGATTGCTCTTTTATCTGTTTAGAAAGAACAACAAGCATGATATAATCCGCAAAGTATATACAATAGAGCTTTAGCTGATAAAAAACAGATGTTACCAGTGGTCCATTTTCCAGGCCGTGGGGAAGGTGATGGTGATCGCCCTTTCCGAGGCGATGCAGAGCGAGCACGCATGGTAGGGGAAGGTGAGAGTGAACGCATTTTTCTGCTTGCAGTTTCCAATCACATCAAACAACAAGAATTTCAAAAGAACACAAGGAAAGAAAGATTTTCAGCACTTAATATCATTACCTGAATGAAGGAGGTCTGTCTCTCAGACTGGAGCTAAAATCTGCAAGGAAATAATTAGAATGAATGGAAACTAAGCATTTTACATATCTTCAAACTCAAAATCACGAGAAATATATGATTAAGTCGAGTAACATCACCAGCGCGAAACTGTTGCGATTCCGTATCCTCCTTGGGTCGGAACAATCGCTCTTGATTCACAGCTGTAGCTTTCCTACCTGATTCAGGCAATGGTTCATCTACTGAAAAGATGAAAACAAAAGAATTATCAGACTTGGAACAGCATATGAAAGATCACTCAAGAAATACAGTGGGAACTTCTAATAATTATTAAAAGCAAAAGCATCAAAGCCAGCTAATTTATAAATGATACATAATAAGAAGAAAAACTTGCCTGGTATTATGTACCGTTTATGGAATTTAGGAGCAGCAATTACTAAAGACTGTTGAGCACGCCCTTCCCGATCGATGTGCTCCTGGCATGTTCGAATTCTCTACGAATGCAACATACAGAAAGCTCAAAATTCAACTACTGCATAGGTGAACATGCTAAATATTGTACAAACGAAGTTTCTTAATTTGTAATGTAAATTCTAGTCCCTCAACTGATTTCAGCTTTCAAACATTCCAAATCATTTAAAACTTGAGCACTATGGAAGTAAGTTACAATGAACATGATAACTGGCATTATGGAGGTAAGAAATTATCAAAAGAAATACCTGTTCAATGCATGATACTCGAAGTTCTGCACCCGACACCTCGTCGACCTTTTCATCAATAAGGCCATTGACCTTATAAGATACTGAGCCCAAGTGATCCACAGTATTTACAAGAGCCTTAACAGCATAATCTTTCAAGGTATTCATTACTCTACATATAAAGCATGTTATGTTTCAAGTTAGAAACAAAAGAAAATTACTGCAATTGGGCCCTCCTTTTGATGTTGTAAAATCATTACAGGATTCACATACATCTGTTTTTGCTCATCTTTACTGTATGATAATTCAAAGTATTCTGCTGCTGAGTATAACTGTGACCTCAAGTTCTTTAAATCCTGGAAATCAACCAGTAAAAGTAGCACGAACGATCACATATGCATTTCCTAAACTTAAGAATAGTTATGAATACGATCAAGGAATACAAACTAACTGACACAATGAAAGGTGTATGATATTCATACTATAAATCTTCTGAAATTCTGGAAAAGGGAATTATGTTTATCATTATAAATTTGAATTTGTGTTATTAAAAATAAATGCAAACATCAATAAAGTCCTCTAAATGAACACTGATAACCAAAGGAAGGAGGAGGACATATGGAGGGAGAAATTATTACGTGCGGTCACAGGAAGTCATCCGGAGGCGAATCAAGATGCACCGCATCACCATTTTGCTATCTATCAAGTGACGTAGAGCATCTTGATTCGCCTTCAGATGGTCTGGTGACCGCACGCTATGATTTTTCGTAGGAAGGACTAGGTTGTAAAAAAAGAGTAATTAAGTAAAGCCATGATGAAGAAGTTATGATGATATTTTCCTTCAAGGACTGGAACATACAAATCATAAAAATATATTTTTGTTCCTGTTACAATTAAGTCAAAGCACGGTTATCACATGCATCTATTCAATTTCAATCATCCATAAACTTCATTTGTATCTAACGATTTAAATTCATCAATAATTTTATAATTTATACTTGCTAGCTTCCCCAAGGCTATTTTTGGATGCTGGAAAATGGGAGTTTGAGTAAAAGTAAAAGGAAAATAAGTTCTGAAAAGGTCAAATCAATGTCTGTATATTCATAATCAATGAATAGATTTTAAGAATTTCATTTCATTTTCTACACTTACCTTCAATACATGCAAAGCCTAATAGAAGTCTCGACAAATCAAAGAGAGTCAAAAACAAAAGCAGATTGAACTAGATTAACTATCAAAGGAAAAGCTTCTTCATCGCCTATCTCAATATGTAGCATCAATGGAAGCAATTTGGTTCAGCTACCTTGAGGCTGTCCGTGAAGAGCAAGCTTTGCTGCATAGAGAACTCATCAAAGGTGACCGACTCCCGGCGAGCTGAAATAGAAGAAGACGACGGAGACAGAGTCTCCATAGCCGCTGCACCTTACTTTGTTTATGCCCTAACCCTGCAACCAAAGCAATAACCCCCCTTTTTAATTCCCTTGACTGGACCAACTGAAAGCAAAACAAAAATAAAACAAAACGGACGCAGAACAATCTTCTTCCCGAAAAAGCAAACCCCAATGTTTTTTCACCCCATTTTCTTCCAAAAATCAAATGTCTAGTATGAAAACTCTATCGTCTGCCCCCTCTGAGTCAAAACAATGAATACCAGGTTCCTACACAGACTAATAACACTGAAACACAACTCTTATAAAAGTGCTAAGTTATCTCAAGAGTAAACCATGGAATTCAAAATGGAAGCTTGCAGTAATCAGATCTATTACCTGGATACAGAAAGCCCCCTCTTGCAGATGAAGTCTTGAAGATAACAAACAGAGGAAGGGAAGGAGCCGTTCGCTGTCCTGTTTCCAATTTCCAAATCCAATTTCAAGGACCACGAAGCATTTCCCATTAAAAAGCTAAAGAGGGTGACATTATGTTTTCTTAAAGAGACGTGCTTCGCACCATTAAGAGTGTAATTAATGATCTCGAGCACAAAATTCTACCAAGGTGAAAACCCTAAATTGACAATTCACCCAATGTAACTTCGGATTATCTGTATCTTTGTTTAAAGTGGCGCCAACAGATTATTAAACTGGGGATCTGTGTTCAAATAGTTTGTAATCAAGTTCAAGTTGGTGGGCGAGTACGGTTGAGAATTTCTTAATCCGTGCTCGATTCCCCTCGAGAGGCAACGCTTCTTGAGTGAGATCCAATCAAGTGCGGGTCAGGAGGTTTTTGAGGTGGATGCCTCTTCTAGATCAGCCGAAGATTAGTCGTGCCGACAAGCACCTTTTTCGAGGGTGGCAGCGAATAGATACTCCGTTCTCCAAAAAAAAGTCCGGCTAGGCCGATTCGGCCTGCATTCACTTCAATTTTTTTATATGGGAATGGAAATTTTCTTGCCAACTTGGAATAGAATTCTAATTGGGCTAGGTGAGTTGTCTTGCTCAACACAAGTTTAATAGTGACTTATAATGCCATGTTAATTTTATATGAATTTCTTATGTCTCTAATTGTTGACATTTATAATATTTATGTTATGTGCAGGACATTTAGTTGGTAGTGTGAGGATTGATCTCTATTATTTTAGTAATTTTTTTTTCAATCTTATAATGCAAATAGGTAAATGAAATAGAGAAAGGAAAAATATGCTTTTTTTACTTGAAGATTGAAAAGGACAAAATTTGTGAAGTCTTATCTACTTTGAATAATTTTTATTATTTTAAAGTAAAAAATATATATTTTTTTTCATTATTGTCCTCAAGGAATTGCAAAGTAGAAATGAATAGGATGGCGACGAACGACTAAAACAATTGTCAAATATAGGATCCACATTGATAATAGTGGACACTGCAATAATCATGAAAGGTTCAACTACATTATAAATTCATTTCTGTATGTTTTTGTTCAATGTTTATACCTATTTAATTTCGATTAAAACTGATGAGATAAATTTAGACCCCAATATAAATATAATTCACTCAAATGAGGCTGATTGAGTTGTGGACAAGCTGAAATAAAATGGGTCAATTGGATATCAAAACAAAGCTAGATGGACCTAGAAAATTCAATTGGATTTAATCAAAACTGGATAAAATGTAATAGATGGACTTTTATCCATGATTCCATCTAAATGATGCACATTCTATTGGCTGGAAAACCATATGACAACAAAGTCACCGATTAGAAAGACTCGTACATGAGAGACATTAAAGGAGGAAAAATATTACCTTTAAGAAGATTGTGATTGTATGTTTAAAAATTCTTGGAGGATTCGTTAATGATTTAGATAAAAAACGATGGGTGAAGAGTGGATGAGTGAGTTGGAGCTGGTGGCACATGTATATGTTAGAGATGTTAGTGCATGCATGGATATAGGCACTTAGTGGAAAGAATCATGATGAAATATGTGCAATCAACAAGAGTTTGAATGACAACAAGAATCAAGCATACAGACTTGTAACAGATTAAAAGGAGATTAGGTCATAAGTTTGTGATAAAAAATGATAAGCCTGTTACTCTTATAGAGGGTATGAGACTATGAGAGATGTTATTTAAGGCATTTCAATAACTTAGAAGGCGATGATAAGGACAGTTGGTGGGCACTAAAAAGAAAAGGTTGACTCCCTTACAAGCATCAAAGTGCCGGAGTGTAGAAAGAATAAGGATGTTAAGAGGAACTGAGGGTGTTAGTGTCACACCCCGCCATCGGACTTGGAAGAAATAACAAGAACCCAATCGTAAGGTGTGAGCAGAACAAAATTTATAAAATAATTTCAACTCAATGGTTATAAAAGACTTCAATAATTTGTATCCACTAATAAATTATCAAAGCATCTAAACCCAAACACATACTAAACGTCCACCAAACATAAATAAATTTCATTACACAATTAAATACATTAAATAACTCTAACCTTAATTATCTATCCTAGATGAAACTGATGCATGAACCTAGAAGTTTCTCAAAAGCTGCCCAACTACCAATCTGAAATTATGAAGTATTAGGAGTCAGTTTGCAAGAACAAACTCAGTAGGTAAAACCCCTCTAAATAAAACATAAAAGGTAAGATATGGGGCATAAATATGAGCAAAGAGAGAAACATAAATGAAAGATAAACACTTAAATAAAATAACATGAAATAATGTATAAAGTAGTATATTTTGAATGTACATACTTCATTTATTGTAGCTTTTATATTGTAGAAGTGTAGAGCTCGCGAAGAACTATTTGAGCGAACTAATAATCATACATTAAAATGCAGATACATTCGCTTGCAAGCATTTAATATTTATACATCTATCAATGACTAATTATTATTTTCCTCTTTATACATATATTCATATTTGATTTACTATAATACCCTGCTGGAAAAGCTAGACACCAATCTCAAGAAAATCTAATGATTTCATATAGAGTTGCCACTCTGACAGCCCGTCGATCTGGCTAGCCAATATGTAATAGGGTTAAATGTCGACATTTACAAGCATCAAAAACACAACACACAAGCTTGTATTGTATACAAATTGTATTTGAGTAATAGTGCTTAACAAGGGTTATAACATAATTAAGCTCAATTATTAGACAATAGTTATTCATAGTGATCGGAATAAAGAACATGAATTATTTAGGAAACTCAGCAGCATTAAACATGACAATACTTAATATCAGATCATGTCAAAATGATAACTTGAAATGCTGTGAATAAATTGGCGCATTGTATCATATCTTATCAACAAATAATAAGTAGCAAGGGGATCAAGGAAGGATATGTTTACCCCTTACTCAATAAAGAGTTACCTACCAATTAGAGTCTATAAATAGTTGAAAATTCCAATCAAGATGAGGCTCCTTCCACTCGAATATGTGGTACTTTCACAAATCCTAAATTCACAGAAGTCTAGATGAATCATATATTCAATATATCACACACCAAAACATAAAATAATGTAACAACCACTCAAACATCTTTTTGAAATAAAGTATTCCACCAAACACCCTAAGTTATTTTTCATGATAATCTCAAATATTATTAATAAATCAAGATGATTATATTTTAAATGTATAACTAATGTGAGAATAAATAGATTTATTGTATTCTAAAGTGGAACATGAGAATTCAAATCTTAAACTCATATATACAATCGTTAAAGGCAATCCTTATAATTTTTACTATTAACATTTATAAAGGTTCCTAAATTTTAATCACCATGGAAATATAAGAATTACTAATTATTAGCAAGGAGAAATAAGGCTAGGAGCTAGGATTTACACTTCATCTAAATGAAGAAGAGGAAAAAGAAGAACTTCATGAGATATCATTATGATTCCCTCCTCACAATTAATTAAATATCCTTCTTCCTTATAAACAATCAAGCAATTGCCTCTTTCAAATTTCTAACCCTAAAGGAAAGAAATTAATGGTATTGCAAGAAGAAATGGAAATAAGAGAAGAAATAACTCCATCGGCTACTTTATTTACATCATCGAAGCCATGAAAACACAACCACCGAATGATGAAATAACCCACACAACCACCGAATGATGAAATAACCCACACAACCACCTATCTTTCTTGTTTGCACATTGTGCACCATGTTGAGATTGTTGCAATTTAGTTTTCCAATTATTGAGATTCTTGCAACATGTGTATTTTTGATGATTTCAAATATTATTATTTTACTTACTATTTCTCCTAATATATATTGGATATATTATTTTTATTATTTGTGTGTACTAACATTTCAGAAAAATCATACTCCAGACTGTTGAAGACTTCAAGGGAGAATATATTAGGATTTATTGTAAATAGAGTCTGTAATTTTCACTTTTATTAAGTTTGAGAGAGTGTGAATGTAATTGAGTAACCGTGCACACACACACACTAGGGGAGTGTTTAAAATTTGTAATTTTTTAAACTAATCGTACTGTACGATTTTTGTTTGTACAGGATGATTTGGTTAGTTTATTTTCTCCAGCAAGCAGTTAATTAAAATTTGGGCGAAAATTTTTTCTAAGTATTGTTCATAATGTACGAAGTTGGCTTCGTGCAGACGACGTCCAGAGTACGAAAATGTGGGGAATATTTTCATGCAGACAAACATGTTAATTTTTTGAATTGTTTGTCCGGGACGATATAGCTTTCGTACAGACGACATCCATAGTATGAAAATGTGTGGAACATTTGTCCAAACGAACATGTAAATGTTTTAAACTATTCGCCTGAAACGATCTGGAGTTCGAACATATGACTTCCAGAGTACAAAATTAGTGATAACATTTTCGTCCAAACAAATGAAATTTTTTTTTATAAATGTTCGTACTGTACAATATACATATTGTATGATATGATATGCTTGTACAAAAAATATTTTGTACAGGATCGTACCTGACAATTTTGAACTGTTCGTCCAGGATGAACATCGATTGTGTTGTATGCTCGTGTACGCTCAAAATGGTAATTTTCAATTTTATGGATGATTTTTTGTGTCTTCATATAAAAAGTTCATTGAAATTGACGTGAAAAGTGTTGTTCTTCGTGATTTTTCAAGAACAAGTGAAAGATTGTTTGTAGGAGAGTGTTTGAGAGAGAGTTCTTGCAAGTGGAGTGTGAAGGGATCACAATGTTACTCAAAGATAAGAATCTCTTTTGATTTTTGGTTATTACTCTTTCTTTCTTCTTTCTAATTGCTCGAGAGAAGATCTTTGAAGAAGATATGGTACTCTGCCAACACTTGAAAGGTGTAAATAGATGATGATACTCTGCCAACACTTGGAGGGTGTGAACAAACGATGGTACTCTGCCGACACTTGAAAGGTGTGAACAGATGACAATACTCTGCTAACACTTAGAGGGTGTGAAATGATGATGGTACTATACCGCACTGAGGATAGGTGGAAGAGAGGAAAATTGTAAAGGCTTCTCCACCTTGCTGAGGGGTAAAATGAGATTCACTTTTATAAATAGTACAATATCAAAGAGGGAATCTTCAAGGAGTGGACGTAGGTCTTGTTGGATCGAACCACCATAAATCTTTGTGTTTTTTTTTTATTTCTGCATTTTAATTTTCAGCATTTAATCTTTGTGGTTGAAAAGCTTATTTCAAAAAGATAATCAAATTTGGAAAATTATTAAATCAATTTTTTATTAAAAATCCAAGAGAATTTTTAAATTACCAATTCACCCCCCCCCCCTCTTGGTTAGCTGTGGGACAATTGCGTAGGTTTAACAACATATACGGATTTTAACACACCATAGGAGGCCGACACCGATTACCACTCCTGTGATTTCCAGCTTGCACAATGAATTGTTGCCTTTCCTTGCACGCTCCCCCTCTCTCTTATGATTCCCTCCAATTTAAAGGCCTCGATAAGGGATTTCTGAAAAGTATTAAGGCGATAGTGCTTAGAGGCGGCTAGAAGAAGTAGAGGTGAGCCGTTCTAGTCCGATCCAAACAAGAAAAAAATGGGGTTATTACAGTTAGGAACTGAAATTGTGAAACAAAGTGGAAGACATTCAAAGGATTTATAACGAGGAAATTTAGAAACTAGGGATTTTAAGGGGTAAAAGCAAATATCCTTGCTTGTTAGCTCATTAAAGGTTGTGCAAAGGCTTCACCAGGAGAGGGATACTAGAAATTATTTGCCCTCATGCGTCCAAAAATAACAAAGCAGCATGGTAGAGCTTTAAAACTTCTTTCATATTGCATGAAATCAAAATGATTTAAAGAGAAAATATAATGATATGATGAGGCTAGCAACGAGTTGATGGGTGTCCACAAGTAAGTTGAAGATGGCACGATGACATAAAATGAATGACCTAGGGTTAAAAAGTTGGTTAAGAGGTCAGACGCGGTTAATAAGTCAACAAACAATATGGAGTAAGTGCATTATGAAGGTTTGTGAGAGTGGCAACATGTTGTGTGCCAATAGATTGAATATGTGGCGATAGATTGTATTTCAATCGGTTGAGTGTGTTACGACATGTTGTGTATGCCAATGAATTGAGCGGCTACCAACAACTAATAAGTGGCACATATGGGACATGTGCATGCTAACAACTTGAATGAGTGGGCAATCAATCAGGTATGGATTGATGGGTGAACAAGTTATCGAGTAAAATGCGCCAGTGAGATAGAGGCATAATGTGAGCTTGAAGTATTTGTTGATCGATCGGACAAGGACACCAATAGATTGTAGTCTTGCCATTGGGCCAGAGGAGGTTGGAGGGTTGAGATAATGAATAAATGTTCCAAAGAGAGAGCTTTCATTCTAAAATATTAAATAAATTTAGATTGTCAAAATAATTTGGAATAAAACAAACTAATTTCAAAGAACTCTAAAGGGGAGGCCAACATAGGTCACAATGCTAATATATTTGTATTTTAATAATATGATAGACTCGTCGTCATTGGTCGATTAAAAAAATTTATTTTTACTGTCATAAATTTTGGTAGCAATTAGAAAAATTGGGAAATTTAAGAGAATTTTTTTTTTTTTTAGAAAAAAAAAATAAAAACCATTGGGTAAAAAAACTTTGACAATCAATTAATGCTGCTTATAATGGGCCCACTGACAGCCTAATCTTGGACTTATCGTAACGCGGCTTTTAGCCATTTGAGTCAACACATAAAATGTAGATAAAATTTAAATTCAACATTTTGATAAAAAATTTTAATTTTTTTATCACCTAAATGAAAATTTATTATGTGCGGACATCGAATATCATCCAGATCGAAACTAATAAAAATATATTACGTCATTTTTTTACTGTATCGCGACTCAGTACTGCTCAGTATCGAGGCTCGATACCGAGACCCAATACCGCTCGATACTAATCGATACCATCTCCACCTAAATAGCTTAACCGGAGCCTGAATTGTAAGTAGGGTACAAACATTCAGAAATTGCTTGGTCTCTGACAGAAATATAAATTATTGATTTGCAAGCAGAATGTGTAAACCCGTGACTTAATTTAATTTTGTAATTTTATATTTGCAGATAGAATCACCAATCATGGTACTTGATTGGCTTCTTCACGGGCATGTCAAGCTTTCATTCCAGCTCGTGATGCTTGCTGATGATGACCGAGCACGTCTGATAAAAAATATGATAATTATTTATAATTTGCAGTTGATAATGAAATTATTTTTTTATTATAATTATTTTAATTTCAGAATATAACATTATTTTAATTTAATCATTCGATTATTTAAAATTAATTCAATTTATTTTATTTTACATTAAAGTTTTATTTGGGAAGATTTTCTTATTGCTTTCTAAAATAATTTAGAAAAACTTTTTAAAAATTAGTACGAAAGCTTTCTCACGCGAAGCCTGAAATAATTTTCTTACTAATTCTTAAAACAATTTTTTTAGTGCAAAAAATTTCCAAACAAAACATAAATTGAGATTAATTTTGTAAAACCAATGAACTAAATTGGGATCAATTTTATATAATCGGTGGACTATTTGAGACAATATAATAGTTTGAGATTCTATTGGTCATACTTGCACAATAATCTTGGGACTATTTTGAAAATTTTTAGTAACTTATTATAGTTTGTTGGTCATTAGTAGTATTACTTTGTATATTTGATGAATTTTATTATTGTTATTTTAAATATGATTATTAAAATAATAAACTTAATTACCTGATTTAATTATAAGTAAAGGGTAATTTTTAATATTTAAATTTTGAGTGTTTATATTTCAAAATAGAGTGTGTTAACATTCTAATTTGGAGCAATAAATTTTATTAGATTTGTAAATGCATTCATAATAACAGTAATCACATTTGCTATTTTAATATTTTGTATAATTTAGAAAATAGTACATTGATTAAAACAAATTCATGATCATGCACATGACTACATTAAGTCCTAGAAAGAACATTCATCAAAAGATTAAGGCTTCACTTGGAATGAGTTTTTTATTGTTTTTTAAAATAGTCTGTGCACAAAAATTTTAATTTTTATACTAAAAAATTGCTTTAAGAAGCAGTAATAAAGATGTCTCAAACAAAACATAAAAAAAGAAATTGTTGTTCATTACACGTTGTTAGCAAAACTAATGGATTTTAATATAATCAGAGGACATATTTGTTGACATATTCCTATCAACAAGTCTCATACCCTAAAGATTGATCTATTTGAGTCAACGAGCCTCTATATCCTTTTTAGGATCCTTCGAGGACAAGCACATTCATGACACTCAAATATTTTCTAAGAGTCATCATTAACTCATCATACCTTATGAGGTTTCGAAAACATCCTAATTCATGAAAAATAATAGCTCTAAGAGGTGCTATCTCATCATAATTTATAGCCACGTCCTCTTTAATTGTAAGTTTCTATAGGATGGTCCTACACAACATCCATAACACTTTTTGCATAGCATTGGTATTTATTTGAATTCAACATCTAAATATTTCAAAGTCTAAAAAATTCAACTAATCTATCATTTTGAGTGTTTACACTTGTATACAATTTGGAACATGGGGAAACTATAATCACAATTTTTTTTTTTTTTTGGTGCACAGTTCAATGCATACATGTAGCAGACAATTATCATGATCAAAACCCTCAAGGAAATCATTCAAATATAATACCTTCAGATTGGTTAAAATGATAATTTTACTAGGGGTAACTCTCAAAAAGGTATCATCCAACTCTAAAGACTATGAGCCTGAAAGTATGCTTATTAGCCACCACCTTCCAAAGCTTTCACCCAAAATTCTTCAAGCTAAAAAGAACAAGTAACATATGGAATAATTAACAATTTGTCTAGGTATAATGGCCTACCCAAGGTCACTCAACAACACATCCAAGTCGACCTCATTGATGAAGAAACTGAACGAAGGAGACGTTACAGTGAAAATAGAATATTAGAAAAGTATTTCATTCTACTTAATAGCTGGTACATCGACTTTATATAGCATACAGGGAAAAGTATAATTATAAGCAATTACAGGAATACCAGAGAACCTAGAACCTACTGAACAGACATGTTAATAATATAATGTGCTCGGTTCTTATATCCCCCGTCAAATTGATGGGTCCTGAATGATCGTCAATTTGGAACGAAGAGTATGAAACCGCGGAGTGGAAAGCGGTTTTGTGAGAATATCCGCCACTTGATCTAATGTGCTGATAGGATGCAGATTGATGTTATTCTTTTGAATGTGATCGCGTAGAAATTTTTGATCTATTTCTATATGTTTTGTTCTTGAGTGAAAAACAGGATTGTTAGCTAACGCGATAGCAGACATGTTGTCGCAGTAGAGATTAGTTGGATAATCTTGTTGAACACCGAATTCAGCTAGTAGTCGTCGGATCCATATAATGTCGGACGTCAGTGCAACGAGAGCTCGGAATTCTGACTCTGTTGAGGATCTTGAGACGGTCTTTTGTTTCTTGACTGTCCACATAATTAAGGACTCACCAAGAAACGAGCAGTAGCCAGATGTGGATTTTCTCGTATCTGGGTCGCCCGCCCAGTCTGCATCTGAAAAAGATTTCAAAATCAGATCAGTTTTGGTAATGGGAAGCCCGAATTGAAGCGTACCTTTTATGTAACGTAATAATCTTTTGAGTAAGTAGAAGTGTTTAGGATGCGGGTCATGCATATTCTGAGAGAGGAGATTGACGCTAAATGCTATATCGGGTCTGGTTAACGTGAGATATTGCAGAGCGCCTGTGATACTTCGATAGAACGCCTGGTCGGTTGAGAGACCGTCTGAGCGAAATTCTGTAGGAATTTTCGTACAGGTTGGGTTGGATAGCGCATTGCAGCCAAGCATATTGGCTTGCCTTAGAATCTTGAGCGCGTAATTGGCCTGTGAGAGAAAGTAAGAGCTGTTATGTTTTGATATTTTAAAACCAAGAAAGTCGTGGACCTCGCCGAGATTTTTCATAGAGAATACAGCGCCGAGTTTTGCTAGGATTGACGAGATGTGCTTCGAATCATTTCCTGTAATTAATATATCGTCAACATATATTAGTAAGTAAATTTGAATGTTAGTTTTGCGGTAGATAAGTAAGGAAGGATCCGCGTTACTGTGATTGAACCCAAGAGTGGTGAGAAAGGACGTGAACGTGTTGTACCACTGCCGTGGTGCTTGTTTGAGACCATAGATGGCCTTGTTGAGCTTGCAAACATAATTCGGTTGAGATGTATCTTCGAAGCCTTTTGGTTGCCTTAGGTAGACAGTTTCGGACAGATTGCCATGGAGAAATGCGTTGGCGACATCCAACTGTTGTACTGACCAGTTATTGTGTAAAGCTAATGCAAGCATGATACGAATGGTTGGAAGCTTAACGACGGGGCTAAACGTTTCCGTATAGTCTACGCCATACTCCTGATTGTTGCCTTGAGCCACTAATCGGGCCTTGTACTTAGCTATAGAACCATCTGTTAAAAACTTGGTTCGGTATGTCCACTTACTCCCAAGGATTGGTGCATTGCTGGGTGGTTCAACCAAGGTCCAGGTTCCTTGTTTTTGTAAGGCGAGTACTTCCGATGCCATTGCTTGACGCCAATGAAGACTTTTAGACGCTTCAGCGAATGTTGTCGGGTCCTGTGGAGGCTCAGTAGCCGTGGGCTGATGAAACAGATTTAGGCGATTTGGCTGTTTAAGCGCTCCTGTTTTGCTGCGGGTTGTCATAGGATGTTTGGAGGGTGCTGATGAAGCAACCGCAGGTAATTCAGAGATGGACTGGTTTGTGTGCATTGCAGGTTCTTTCGGGAGGTGACTGAGAGGCCGAACTGCAGCATCTGCAGACTCTTTATGCGTGAATACAACTGATTGAGGAGCTGGAGGAGGTAAACTAACAGAAAATGGAGTTAGCAGAAGAGGGCATATATCTTGAGAGATCACTGGATGCGGAGAGTTAGCAGTGGCGAAAGGAAAGCTAGTTTCAATAAATTCAACATGCCTAGAAACAATGATTTTGTTTGTAGAAATGTCGAGGCACCTATACCCTTTATACACATCAGAGTAGCCCAGAAAAACGCATTTATGAGATTTGGGTTGCAGTTTATTGCGATTATGGGACGGAAGTAAAGGATAACATTCGCAGCCAAAGATTTTTAAGCCATCATAAATTGGTTTCTTATTAAACATAAGTTCAAGAGGTGATACTTGGTGGCAGCCGTTGGACGGTAACCGATTGATAAGAAAGACAGCCATGTTTACCGCATCAGGCCAATAGATATGAGGGAGAGAAGCAGTGAGAAGAAGCGTTCGAGTTGTCTCGATTATGTGACGATGCTTTCGTTCTGCTATTCCGTTTTGTTCGGGAGTATACGGGCACGAAAGTTGGTGCACAATACCCTGCTGAAGCAAATGGGTTTTGAAGTCAGCGTTGACGTATTCAGAGCCGCCATCTGTTCTCAGAATTTTTATTTTGTGCATTGTTAGACGTTCAATCTGAGTTTGAAAATGTACAAAAGTAGAAAACACATCAGATTTGTATCTTAGCGGAAAAATCCATGTATATCTCGAAAAATCATCTACAAAAAGTACGTAAAACTTAAATCCTTGGCTTGAAAGCGTGGGGGATGGACCCCAAACATCCGAATGGATGAGAGCAAGCGGATGTGTTTGACGTGTGTGCGAAGTATCAAACGCCAGCTTATGAGATTTAGACGCTAGACAAGAGGTACAAGGATTTAATTGCTTATTCATATTCAAGTACAGATTGCGACTAGATATAAGATCATAGATTCGCTTGTGCGGATGTCCAAGGTGATGATGCCATGTGTGTGCTGAGGAGGTTGACGCCGAGAGAGCACGCTTTGGGAACGCGGGAGACTGCATAGGAACGTTGTATAGACCGTTGCTACATGGGCCTTGAAGCAGAATTTGATGCGTCGCTAAATCCTTCATCACGAAACCAGATGGATTAAAACTAATAGAGATGTTGTTATCTTTGGTTAGTTTAGAAATAGAAAGCAAATTGAATTTGAGAGAGGGAGCGTGAAGAATTTGCGACAAGCGCAGCTTACGATTGGGGGTCGGTAGGACGCCAGACCCAGTGTGTGCGATAGGTACAGAATTTCCGTCTCCAATTGTGACGTTATCGGAGCCGTTGTAGGGATAAGCGATTGACATGTTGTCCATGGAGTTGGTCAGGTGTGAAGAGGCACCCGAATCCAAGAACCATGTTGTATCGTGGAGCTCGGAGGTTGCTGTCAGCGCCGTGTTGTTCGGTTTAGTGGGGGGAACGTACTGTGCATTGAGACGATGCCAGCACGTTTGAGCAGAGTGCCCCTTTTTGTAACAGATTTGGCGGGAGTCCATTCAGAATATGATGGATTATGTCTTCGGGATCGACCGTGGACCCGGCTGCCGATATTTGATCGACAATCGCCTTGATTTCCGACAGAAACACGGTCATTGAGTTGTTCTTGAGCGATGCATTATGCAGTGCATTTCGAAGTTGGATAACCTTTGAGCGATTGGTAGCTTGAAATCGAGTTTCAAGAGCTTCCCATATTTGCGCCGTAGAATCCAGAGAAATGACATAAGGAAGAATTGGAGAAGATATTGTAGAACAGATCGAAGCAGATAAGTTCTGATCCGTTAGGATCCATTGGGCGTAGAGTGGATTCGTGCTGGTTGAGCCATCTTGATTTTGCAAGAACGGAGGTGGCGGAGCATTCTTGGAATCAAGAAACGAAAGGAATCCATTCGCCCGCAGAGTTTTTAGAACCTGCGATTTCCAAATGAGGAAGTTGTCGGGTGTTAGAGACGAAGTCACCAGATTTCTTAGGTTGGAGACTACGAACTTCAGGGTCGCCGAGATCGTTGTCTCTTCTGGCACCGTGGAGTTGCTCCGTTCTTGAAGACGCGAGGAAGCGGAGTCAGTCATGGCTGGGGATCGCAGCCTTCGCTGATACCATGAAGAAACTGAACGAAGGAGACGTTACAGTGAAAATAGAATATTAGAAAAGTATTTCATTCTACTTAATAGCTGGTACATCGACTTTATATAGCATACAGGGAAAAGTATAATTATAAGCAATTACAGGAATACCAGAGAACCTAGAACCTACTGAACAGACATGTTAATAATATAATGTGCTCGGTTCTTATAATTGACAATATTATCCTCTCAACATCTTTTCTAAGAATTTGTATTCCATATTTTTTTTAAGCAACTCAAAAACTTTTCTTGTGAAGCTCGAGAACTTAAACCTCTAAGCAACCTATTTGAGAGTTAGAAAAACACATGTAACTAATTAACTCTTCTAGATGATTGTAATTTCACCTCTATTACAACTTAACCAACTAATGACTTCTCCCAAGTTATTCCTTCAAGTAACTCGATCAAGCCACTAACATTTCGCCATCTTGTACAACCACTACATAGGTGCCATGTACTTAGCATATCATAATAACTCTCTACCATGCCCTTTACATCACCATCAACATGCAATTTTCATCACACATGTCATTTCTCCATACCTCACATATTGCTTAAGGACCCAATGTTCAGTTAAGCATTAATTCTAAAAAAAAAGCATTAATTGTCCATCAATAGACACTGAAAATTGATTTCCCTTAGGAAAAATATGTGAATCTTAACCTCTATCATTATCAATACCACCTTAATCTTGAAGTTGTTTAGAAATATCAATTTTCTTCCATCAAGAAGGATCTTTCTGACTGATTAAAAAGGAATTTCATTATGAAGTTAAAAAATGATGATTTGTCCTCTCTCCTTCTCCTATGCTCCTTACCTACTGGTGTCAACTAGAAACACAAGAAAAATTAATTTTTCCCTATATCATATACTTATATATTTCATAATGAACTCATCCTTCTCTCTACATTTTAGACTTAAGAGACATAACTAAGCCACTTACAAGTTGGTATTTTCATGCCTTTTTTATTTTATTTTATTATCTTCCTCCATTAAAGAAATGAGAAAACACACTCCCATGTTCTTCTCTTGTAAAGCTCATACGGACATCTCTTAGAGTCTTTTTTTTTTTTTTTGCTTCAACCTCCTTGTTAAATATCTCTCATTTGAGTCTTTTTTCTTGCCATTTCCCAAAGCCAAAAAGTATCGATGGATAGAAGATCACTCATTTTCTTCATGGTGTCACACACCTCTATCTCTGCATTGGATTACTTTTTTATGAAGTTAGAAAGATGGAAGTATACTAGAAGGGATTTTAGAATTGGACATATTACTAAATTTCTTTATGAAATATATGTTTAAAATGTAAGTAGAAATATAATAAATAGTTATATATATTAAGGAGGTATTTGGATTTTCATCCTAAATTATAGTCTAATCTTTCTTAATATTTTCAACAATGAATGCACCAGATTGTCATCTAACTTGAACATGAAGTGATTGAATGATCTTGCACCTAGGTTTGCGAAGGATTTGATTGGGTTGAGTAGACGACTAGCAAATGATAATTGGAGTAATTAGTGATTTGACTGTGAAATATTTGATTTGTGAACTTAGTATTAAATGATAAATGAGGTGGTTTGCCATTTATAAGGGGCATCCAAGTAATATATGTTAATAATAATGTACATTGTTATGTTGCCAACCTTCACTAATTTTTACTCTTAGTCAATAATGATGTCATGTGCAATAACTTACTCTATTAGTAACCTCTAAAAGATGTTAAAGAAGTTTCTTCACTAATCACATGTATTTATGTGGTTTCATTGCAAGGATCTCAACCAACAATATTGCTTACACTTTTCATGCAATTTTTTACAATCATATATATACTCTTTTTAATGTAACTTTGATGCTCATTTCTCAACCAACAAAGGATTCTACACCTCTTCATGTAGCTTAATTTTATGCGTCTTAAATGGCATGTCAAATGCACCAAATAATGTGGTTTCATCACTAAATCCTTAATCAACCCTGTTGTTTGTATTATGTAGCTTTGTTTCCTACCACACAATAACATCAATGCATCTTAGTCTTGCAATCCATTTTCCCCTACATCAATAAAATAATATCATCATATATAAGGACCACAGAAAAAAGGTATTTGCTATAAATGCTTAAGTGTTAAGAAGATCTTAGAAGGTTCTAGTTTCTTAAGAAATTGAAGAAAGCATTAAAATTTCAAGATCCCCCCATAAAGGATTGAGAGGAAATGACAACAGTTTTATCTCACTTTTTTAAAATCTCCACTCTATTTAATGAAATAATCAAAAGAATAATCTTATATTGAATGCTCTTCAAAGTTCTATGTTAGGTTGTGGTCACCTAGTCATTACTTCGTACTTAAACCCCAAGCAAACTCCTTCATTAAATTCTAGGCAAGGTTTTGTTGATTGATGCATAAGTCCATGTTAAAACAAACTAATTAATTTAATACAATGTTAGGTTGTGAACAACTAAGCATAAGTCGACATTGTAGCCTTAAGCAATTCTTAATACATTTCTAAATGAGGCTCTAAATGTTAAGCCATTAGCCTAGATCATATATAGGCTTAAATAAACTCCTTAATTCAGTCTAAGGTAAGAAGATTATGATTGTTAAGGCATAAGCATAGGCCAGGACTCATCCATTCGGCTTAATATGATGTTGTGTGGTTGAGGCATAAGCTAACACTATAGATGCAAGCAATCTTCTCAACTTGGTCCAATTATATGTTAAAATCATTAAGGGCATAAGGTTGATAAGGCATTAACCCATCCTATAGCACAAAACAAACTTAATAATTTGAACCTATGTGAGGTTGTAGCCAGTAGGAGGGAATAAGCCTAATCCATAACCCCAAGTAGAATCTATAAGTTGTAATGAAGCAAGGTTTTAGCTAGGGAGTTTATAATTTTGGAAGAATCAAAATTAATATACAATCATGTAAAAACTTTGTAATCACCATTAGTAATATATTTGAAGCAAAAAGTAGGAAGTATTTTTTGAATCTTTTAAAAGCAAATCTAAAAGTAGAGGGCAATTGAAATGATGCTAAAAATTGCTCATACATGATTGTAACATTCAAATTAATGAAAATTATATGAAGATGAATCTTTTAGATCTTAAATTACTGAATTACAATAAGATATACATTGACCCACTCATTGACCCTAATAATATCTCAAGGGCAACAATTTTGAACTTCAAATCCCTAAATCTACACATTCTTCCCAATTTTGCATCTCTCTCTCTCTCTCTCTCTCTCTCTCTCTCTCTCTCTCTCTCTCTCTCTCACACACACACACACACACATCTAGAATTCTCCTCTTAAAGGGCCATTTGGTTGAAAGTATTTAAAATTTTAAGTATATATTAAGTGCAATGTAAAGTAAACTAAATGCATTTGACGTTTTTTTTTTTAGTTAGTTATGTAATAATTTTAAGAGATTGCTTTGAGAAGTTGCACAAGGTCGTGGTGTTCTCATAGATCTCAAAGATCATGGTGGCTTCATGACAAGTGGAGTCATGGATGTCAAAGAGGATGACAACCCACATATTTCAATCCAATTCTTTTTACTCGACATATTTAGAGTACACAAAAAATGATATATGTGGAGCTTCAAATTCCCCAAAGAATTACTTCTAGGCTATTTTAATCTTAGTCAAATATTTAAAAACTTATAAACACGCTACACTTGAAATATTCGCTGGCTGATTCATTATTTTGTCAAGAAATATATCCATATAATATTGTTATTTGGCAACATTTGAAGTGATTGACGATTTTTCTTAAATTTCATATGATTTTCTTTATCTAAAAATAACTAATAGAAGATTTAGACTTCATTTGGGACAACTTTAGACCACTATTTTTTTTTTCCTACTTTTTATAATTTTTTGTATTTAATAATAACTTTACAAAACAGTAAAAAAAACTATCCGCATTTTGATCTTAGCCATATTAGCAGCATGCTTTCATTCATTTCATTATCATCAACAACTTTGAAATGACTAACATGTCCTCATTCAGGTTGTTTTACTTTTAAGCCATGCTTTAAATCTTTATGTCCTCGCATGGAAATTTTGCATCTGCATTATTCATTGAAATCTGACAAGTTAATTTCACAATCTACTCTACCATTCTTTTTTTATATATAAATTGGGATTTTTCATTCACTGATATGTACAATAATATTCTATTTTTCATTTTTTTTAATATTTGATTTATTAAGATCTTTAAATAATCCATTGATAAGCGTAAATTTAATAAATTGAATGTTGATCAAATTTGTAAAAAAAAAATGTTGAAATTTATGAAATTTATAGTCTGATTGAATAAAATTGGATATTAATATTAATTTCAAATTTCGCAAAAGTACTCAAACCACTCTCAAAAGTGATAGTTTCTCATTAACTAAATAAAAAATTAAAAATCTATATTTTTATTGGAATTTCTGTGCAATTCCTTTTATCATTTACAGTTATATGTTTCCAATTCATTTACTTGCTTGCAATTCCTTCAAACAAAACTGAGATTAACTTATCACATTCTAAAACTTATTTTCTATTTGCAACGAACAAAATGGCCCTAAACAACATCTAAATTTCATTTTGGAAAAATCTAGATTTTATTTGGGACAGCTTTCTTACTGCTTTATTTTTCATATTGCAGTCATAATTTTTATTTGGCAACTATTTTTTCGCTGCTTTCCAAAAAATTTATACAAAAAAATTGCTTTCTACTACAATTTTATAAAGTTATTTTCTCTACAGTTGTTTTAAAAGCAACAAAAAGGTTGTCTCAAATGAAACCTTTTATACAACAACAACAACAATATCAAGCCTTTATCCCACTACGTGGGGTCGGCTACATGAATCTTTTTTCTTCATTGTGTTCTATTAAAAGACAAATTCTCGTTTAAATCTAATAAATAAAGGTCATTCCTAATATTTTCTAAGCAAGTCTTTTTAGGTCTACCCCTATCTTTCTTAACATAAGTCAAATCTAATACCTCTACTCTCCTAACCGGGTCATCAGAAGTCCATCGTTTTATGTGACCAAACAATCTAAGGAGACTCTCTCTAATCTTATCTTCTACTGGAGCTACTCCAACCTTTTCACGTATAAGCTCATTTCGTATCCTATCTCTAAGAGTAAAGTCACTCATCCACCTGAGCATCCTCATCTCTGCCACACTTAACTTAGTATTATGCATCTCTTTTAATGGCCAACATTCAGCACCATAATGCATTGCAGGCCTCACTACCATCTTTATAGAATTTTCCCTTAAGTACAATCAAATTAAAGTTCCATTTGGGACAGCTTTTTTGTTGATTTCTAAAAAAGTTATTTAGTACATAAAATTTTGAATTAAAATTTTTGTATTAATTAAAAGCCTTCTTAGAAAGCAATAAAAAAGCTGTCTCAAGTCTAAATTGCAATTATTTTCTATTTTTACGTGCATTGGCTCCACTTCTATGTTCATTCAATGCTTATAGTATCTACTTTGTATATACATTTTATATTCACATGTACACATTTTTGTACGTATTTTCATGACAATCAATATAAAAATAAGATGAATATCAGAAACAAATCATAAGTAATTTGTGTTAAGGGATTTATATTAGAAACAAATCATAAGCAATTTGTGTTAAGGGGTTTATTTTAAAGCTCGAAGATATAGATAAGTTTTGAAAAATGATTTTTTTTTAATATATAATTTGATTGGATGTTTTTAGGCACTGATATATTATAAAAATGTGGGTTTTATTTTATGATGAATAAACATCAGCTTAAGCGAGCATGATGAACATAAAATAATTACCCCCCCGTGTTTGCTTCCCCCACCCGCACTGCTGCCCCGCGTTTGCTTCCCCCGTTGTAGGCTGCCACGTCCGCTGCACGGCGTGCACGCTACCAACGCAGGTCGGTTTGACCTGAACCCGAAGCGAGTCGGGTTCCGGTCCGAAAAATCGACCCATTTGCAAAAACGGGTCGGGTTGACCCAAACCCGAATAGTGTCGGATCAGTTACGGATTCGACCCGTGACACCTGGAATTGATAGGTCTACATCAAATACAATAGCCATAAAGAGACCATGGAAATGTATAATAAAAATAGACGCTAATTTATTGATCCTAAAATTTGAGTAAATCATCATTCAATAAAGAAAAGATAAACGTCTTAAGACAAATATGAGAAAATTAATTTATGAGAGATATTAAGTAAAGATGATTAAATAAATATTAAAAATTTACTCACTCCAACTATTTCTAAAACAAATTATATTGAACCAATGCCCAACGTAACATTATTTCGAAACTCTATAAATCTTTTCAAATAGAGCCCTCTCTAAACTCTTTAAATCTTTGCAAACATTAAACTTTTCATACAATGATGGTTAAATCGACTAGGAACTCCAAATTCCAAAACAATAAAAGTGCTTTATTTCCTTACAGAGGTCTCTCTGACATTAAAAAAAGGATTTATTTTATTTATAAAAAAAAATGTTTTTGTTTAAAATGTCATAAATATGAAAGTCAAATCACCCCCATAAATATATTTAATTCGTAACCTACGTTATATCTTATATGTTATATCCTATTTTAATTAATTAAATACATTAAGTCATAATAACATAGAATGCTCAACAAATTAACTAATCGCAAATTAAAAAGCAAACTAAGGTTTCATTTGGAACGGTTTTTTTATTGTTTTATAAGGTTTTGTTTGGAATAGCTTTCTTATTGTTTCTTAAAGTAGCTTTATAGTATAAAAATTTTAATTTTCGTATTAAAAAGCTAAAGCATTAAAAAAGTCATCCCAAACGAAGCCTAAATCAACTTTCTTATATAAAAATTTTTAGTTTATAAAACTTTTCTGCTAAAAAATTGTTTTAAAAAATAGTTAAAAAGTTGTTCCAAAAAAAAGCCTAAGATCTACTTTTTTTCTTTTTCTTTTTTTTTAAGCCTAAGATCTACTTAATAAATAAATCTTTTCATCATATTTTTTGTATCAATATTTGTCCCAAAAATATATTATTTTCACCTATTATTGAACAAATACTATTCATGCATAACTAAATAAGGAAGTTTTTTTATAAAATCAGAATATTAAAAATCAAAACATAATATTCATATATGATCTAAATTCTTATTTAAATTCACAACCTCTAAAATTAGGGCCTAAATATTAACCATTAAGCTTGTTTGCTTCAAAACAAACTACAAAAATGGAGGAGAATGGATAGGACGGTCGGTTACCCAACAACTAACTTGTGGTAGCTAATTAGGCTGAAGTTTAGGCCTGCTTACGGATATTTTAGCCCAAATGTGTAGGCCCAATAATTTATGGACTGAGCCCATCTGTGATTTTACCAAACAAAGATAAAATATTTTCTAACCTTCGTAAGAAGAGTGGTGGTGCTCATAAGTCATAACACCCGCTTGATTGAAGATCAACGGATGAGAGATTCAATAAGACTAAGGTTTTATTTGTAATAATTTTTTACTGTTTTTTAAAATAATTTTTTTAAAAAGTTGCTTCAGAAAACTATTTCAAACAAAACCTAACTTTTTAATGAAGATTTCATAATCTGTAAATAAGATTTTCAGGATCAAATTATGTAAAGGGCTATATTATTAGGTATTGAGACTCCATATTTATAGGCGAAATATCAAGCTAATTATTACAAGGTTTGTCATGAATTGAAAGCCATGATTTATTGTAATATTTTGTGGACATATACAACTAATTTTATGATGATATAGGTGTGGGCATCTCTATTCAAATATCAAACTACATTTAAGCAGTCTTTTATAAACATTTTAAGCTACTACATATCGAGCATCCTCATGATCTTAGATGACAAGTTACAGTACTAGAGATGTCAACTAGAGACAGACATAAGTTGCTAAGGTTTTATTTGGGACGGCTTTCTTACTGGTTCTTAAAAAGATTTTTTTAGTGCAAAAGTTAAACTTTTTGTATTCTAAAGCTGTTTTAAGAAGCAGAAAAAAGCTGTCTCAAACAAAGTCTAAGTTAGACATTTTAAGGTGTCTCTTCATTTGGCAACTTCGTGTTGAGCTCATTCTTATTCTAATGGCAGTTTCAAGTTCATCTTATGCGGTCATAAATCATACTTGGGTCCTAGATATCTGATCAAATCTTAGGCTTCGTTTGGGATGACTTTCTTACAGCTTCTTGAAGCAACTTTTTAGTATAAAAATTTTAATTTTTAAATTAGAAAGTTGTTTTAAGTAACAATAAAAAAAGTCGTCCCAAACGAAACCTTAGGACGGCTTTCTTTTTGTTTCTTAAAGCATCTTTCTAGTTCAAAATTTTTAATTTTTGAACTAGAAAGCTACTTTAAGAATCAACAAGAAAGTTGTCCCAAACGAAGGTTTCGTTTGGGACAGCTTTCTTGTTGCTTTCAAAAATGGCTTTCTAGTACAAAATTTTGTTGTATTTGAAAGTTGTTTTAGAAAACAACAAAAAAACTATCCCAAACGAACCCTTAGTCATTGATTGGAAGCTTTGACTACTAATCAAAATGTCTTGGATTTGATTCTTGTATATAAAATATTTGTATGAGTTTAACTTAATTGATCTAAATGTCCCAAAAAAATCTTTAACGTATTACTGTCGTTAACATTTAATTGCCATACTATCTGCTACTAATATTAAAAAAATACGATCATTAATAATTAAAATAGTATTAAGGGGCAGCAGATCCACATAAATTGTTGGTAATAGGCCTTGGATTGAAGCAACAGACAAGAGGAGTTTAAGTGAAGCAATACACTTGCAAACTTATTGACTTTTTTGGAAGTGTTCAGGTAAGCTATTAAAATCAAAATTATGCGATTGAAGATAAAATTTATGTTAGAAAAACAATGGAGAATATTTTTGAATGCTGGACAGTTAAGGATTCTTTTATTTCAACATAGTTTTTACAAGCTGGTAGATGCATTATTGTTACGGGCTAGAATATAAGCGGTGATAGAGTGAGAGAGTTTTTCGTTTTAGCATTGCACGAATATTCAGCTCACAAACATAGGAGAAAACATCTGAATTTTACGTGGAAAACCCTGGAAAAGGGAAAATCATGTAAAAATCTTGATATTTTCTCTTCTCGATCTGTTTGTATGCTGAATATTCGTGCAACTCTATGACGAAAAAACTCTCTCACTCTATCGCCTCGTATATTTTAGCCTACAACAATCATATTTTAATATATTATCAGATTAATTTTTATAAAAAAAAAAATTCATGAAAAAATACTATTTGCTAAAATTGTTTTTCAAAGAAGTTTTAAGATAGCAACTTCACAATCTATTTTGTGGCCTTAAGTGAAGGAAAAATTATTCTTTGCGGACACTGAACAATATTCAAAGACCAATAAAAATGCACCATGTCACTCTTTTATTGAACCGCAGCTCAGTACTGCTAGGTACTCGGTACCGACGCTCGTTACAGCTCGGTAGCACGGCATCTGGACGTAAAGTTGCGTCCAACGTCTGTAGAGAATAATTTTAGTTGGACAGATATTTCGATGAAATGTTGGTCAAGAGATGAATGTCAAAAATAATAAAATTAATTTAGGATGTGTATTATATATTAAACTTATATTATATTTATCTCAAAATAAATTTAATAATTTAAAATGAATTCTAATACAAATTTTATTTAGAATATCCGGAATCAATATATATTTTTTTAAATCATAAGATATACATATAAAAAAATTTCAAAATATTATTAATAAAGATGTAGCAATAAAAAAATGAATGAATAAAATGATTTATTTTGCAAGAGTTGCATGATATTTTTATTTTTTTTTCTATAAATTTTCGAATTATTTTCTTAAGAACCTAAACGTACCCATCACATAGCCTTCAATCATTTTCTTATGAGTTAAAACAGCACGTGAACATAATATTACATTGAAATTATATTTGTAAATCGAAGCTAAAACATAGCAACCGATTTGGAAGTTTGCAGTGGTTGGAGGAGAACTTTCATATTTAAATAATTAATTTAGATAGTCCAAAATGAAATTGTTCCATCTATTTTTAAACCATACGGCTCTGTTTGGTTGGAGGAAATTGGAAGAAATCAATTTTATGATTTTTTTTTCTTAGATATGATTTTTGAATAATGTGAGTCTTATATTAATTTTATAATTTTTTTTCACATTTGATAAAATTGAAAAAAAAATTGTCAATGAAGAATGTATATATTTGTGCACAATATCAATATAAATTATATTGGGACCAAATAATAAATATAAAATTACAAAATAAAATAGATTCATATTACATCTAATATCTTTAAAAAATGTCTATCAATAGTAGTGCCTCTAGTTATAAATTATATAAGAAGGAAAGCAATGATAGTAGTGCTTTGTAGGGTTGTGAAAAAAAATTACACTCACGCCCCACCCCCCCCTCAAAAAATCATCTAAGCTTAGTTCTTCAATCACAGACTCACAGCTCTCTGCATCCCTCAGTTCTTCCATCCAAAGGCAAAAAATCGTCGGCGATGATAGGTCACTGGCGATACTCTTCCAGTAACTGATGTTGAAACCGCTGGTGATGAGATCAATTTCCCTTAAGATTGGCAGCAACACCACCCAATTCTGGCGTGCTACCTTGTGCTTATATGCTCTCTACCTTATTATTCTCGCATCTATCTTCACTACCAACCTCTTCGCCCTATATGCTTTCACCTATTTACTGAAACCCTCCACCTACGCCATTTTCCACAACGTTAAGAATCTCTCTGTGATCTTCGAGCACGCAGCTGCAACAGTGAAAATTATTTGGAACCCCCCCCCTATAAGAACTTGCTGGCTTCACCACTGATTGCACTTGATGAATAACTTGATACTTAATCAAATCATACTAATTTATGTTTGTTTATTTACATAGTTGAATAAGTTTGAATAAAATTTTAAAAACTCTTCGTATAAATAAACAAATTTGAATACTAACTCGCTTGTAAATTTATACTCATGAACATTCTTCTTTGTTGTTTAACGATCATTAAAAATATGATAAATTGTTCATCAACCTAGTTACCAACTGCCTGCCTTGGGAGGAATTATTATGTTCGGTCACCGAATAGTTTAGAGGTAAGTCAAAATGTGCAACGTCACTCGGCACCGAGCGGTACACATAAAAAAAAAATGTAACGAGTTCTCATTCATCTCTAGATTCTGTTCGGTGACCGCATATAAGAATTTTTCCTACCTTGAGCCTTCTTTATTAGCCTAATTTTTATAGACATTCTTGTATGCTATGATGCACTGACACGGAAACGGCGACACGGACACGACACGACACAGATACGAGACATGGTATTTTTTTAAAATATAGGACACGAGTGCGGCGTGGACACGACATAATAATTTTTTAATATAATATATATAAATTAAGATAACATTATATTAAAAATGACAAGTAATAATAAATCAAAGTCATGATAACTTATTTAGCTTATAACATAAAAATGTTTAGTACAAAAATGTATAGTACAACCACAAAAATATAAGCAAAAAATCATTTAGTACAACATGAATATCCAACTACTCAATAGATGGAATGATAGAATTAGATTCAGAGATTGGTCTTTGGCCTTCAATATCATCATCATTGAATATCATTGCTTCCAACTCTGGTTCATGTAGATAAAGATTTACAACCTCAAATAACTCCATATCATCAAGGCACTCGAACCCATCTCCAGCAACATCCCACATCTTGTTATCACCTGTCATATAAAACACAATGGAGAAAAAGGATTCATGTAGCCGACCCCACGTAGTGGGATAAAGGCTTGATGTTGTTGTTGTTGTTGTATAAGATAAAAATTTGTATGCACATAAATTAAATCTTCAGCCCGTTATGAAGTTATTTTATTCATATTCATTGATTGAATAAATGAGTATGTGCTCTAATTTCTCTCACAATAGGAAGATGATGATACTTGACCAAGAAGTTTTAATGTTATAGTTTAAAGAAGCGATGCTGAAGCTCCATGAATCAACCATCACATTTTTTGATCCATCCTCCATCTATCAACCAAAGATTCTTGATCACCAAAATCCTCTAAATATTCAAAGAACTTTGCAAGTTCTATATTAATTTTTATTCTCTCCTTCTGATTTGAAAAATATCATTTCAAGCATATCTTTCTCATATTTGACACTTTTAAATCTTTTATGTGATGAGACATATTGAGGGTTTTCTTGAAGTCATTCTTTACTTGATTACCTTCAAATAATACAAAGCATATATAATAATTTAATCATTTATCAAGAAATTTAAAATTAATTTAAAAGATGAATACAAATGTACTTTGGATTTAATGAATGGGCCAAATAATGCATAGGTGTGTTGCTTTTGGTCCACATATTCTCAAGAATGATATAGACAATGCTTCAAAAACTTGAGTCTTTATTATGTACCTTTCTTGCATTGAGCAATTCTCTATAATGGCCATGAAATTAATGAGTGATTTTTTTTTAGGATCAGTCCAACCATCACTCATCAAAGTGACTCCTTTTTCTTTCCACACACCTTTTGTTGGTTCAAGCAATATTTCAATATGTGCTCTTTCCCTTTTCAATAATTTTGATCTTAGGGGCTGTTTGGTTGCCTGCAAAGTAAACACAATGTAAAGTAAATGCAGTGTAAACTAAATGCAGTGCATTCCAAATATTTTGAGGCTGTTTGGTTTTCTGCAAAGTAAACGCAGGAGAAATGTTTCTCTTGTTTGGTTAGATATATCCAAAGTAAAGTAAAAACAATGCATTTGTAATTTTTTTTTTTTTGTCATTATAACTTGTGTATTTCATATGATAATATTAAACATGCCCATGTAATTAAAGTTTCATTTGGGACGATTTTTTATTGCTTATTAAAACAACTTTTTAATTTAGGCCATTGAGTATTGTCTTCCACTGGACAAAAATAAAGCTGAATACTGTCTTTACCTGGACTAATATTGATTTGGAAAATTTTATATCTGAAAAACTAAGAATGGTATTGGATTGTTTTTTTGGAAATAAGTATAGATAATATACTTCTACTTATGTCATAGAAGTTTCTGAAACAAAAATACGTAATCATGATTTCATTAGTAATAAAGTAGTTTAAGCCATCGAATACATTTCTTGAAAAAACTTTTCGTTAGATTAACAAGCAAAGAAAGAGAGCCCAGTTCTTAATGTTCGAGCAACTATTTTGATAGGATAAATTAAAAAACTGCCTTTTCTACTTGTAAAGATAATATATTTCACTTAGGGATGTAATTAATTCTGACTTTTAATTGTATAGTTAGACAGCAAAGAACCAGTGTGTATAAAGGTTAAGGATGCATTTTCAACTTTATTTATTGCAATCACCTGAGATAAGTGCCATGTTCAACTGTTATACTCTTGAGTGTTAGGATTTCAACTCTCACCACTACTGACTGTTCCAAAAAAAAAAATCTACTGTCATGCCCATATTATTTGATACAAAACTTGAGAGAATGATCGTTAGATTGGCCCAAAATAAAGCAGATTCTGGCAGAAGGAAGAAATCTGAAGTCACCAATGCATCTTCTATCAAGCCAAATAAGAGGGCACGTCTAGTCTCAGCTGATGGACTTTCTAAACCGGAACCTGCGCTAGCCACTGCCCAGAAATTGACCTCCATTTCCTCTGCAGCTGAACCTGTGCCATCCTGCACCCTTATAAGCTCAGAAGGCCAGTCATGGCTGCAGAAATCTTCATGGAAAGACCTTGTTGGAGGAAGAGGAAGCAGCTCATTCAGCATCTCCAATGTCAGCATCTCCACAAATTTTTCTTTCTCTTGGATTTTTCGTTCTCAATCAAATTTGCATAACCTTAAACTCTTAGCAGTTAGCACCCGCATACAAGATATGATGCGGGCTTCCGGGAATTGTATGGTTCCGTATGGGTACAGTTGTCGGTTCTAGGGCGACTAGAGTAAAGCAGCTATAGCTAGAAGGATTTTTTTTTTTTGAAACATTTGAGATCATATATATATATATATATATATATATATATATATATTATATATATATAATATTATATATATATATATATATATATTAAGATATTTTTTATATATCATATATAAAATTTTAACATAATATATTTTTATTAATTATTAGTCAAAACTTTCAACCAACAAATTAAGATAAGTTGAATTTTTTTGTGATCGTAGGTCCTATTTCATTTGATAAAAAAAAAATTAGAAGGATAAGAGAGAGAAAAAGATTTGCATAGGAGTTATAAAAGATAAATAAAATTAACAAAATTTGAAAAAAAAAAAAAGTTTCATGTAAGCAAAAATATGAAAAAAGAGAAAGGGCATATACATGAACTCATAGTGGTGTAAAGAGGCTTACGGTGTCCTCAAACATTCATGACGGTAGAGAAATATAGAGTTTTATTGTCCAATCTTTGTGCGGCTATTCAACACGCATACAAATAATAGAGATGAATCCAAGAGTCAAACAGACAAAATAATTTTATGTGTAAAATCTTAAAAAGAGAAAAAATCAGGGGGTCTGTCCCAATTAAAAATGACTCAACTAGTGTTGGATGATTATAATCTCTCTTTATGGAGGAAGGTTTGGTTTAAATGTAGCAAATACACATTGTTATATAACTCATGATAGGGCAAAATTATAGGCAACTATTCTTGAAAGAGCATTGACATATCTATTTGGTCAGACTATAGTAAAATAGGCGAACATGGTCGGAGGGATCATAGTCGGCAGGCAAATGTGTTCAGAGGGACCGTAAGTCGGCGAGTGATGGCCGTCAGAGGTAACCCTAGTGCGAAGTGAGAGTATAGTACTTTGAGCGATAGTTGTCGAAAGGAAGTCTGGCGGTGGTCAATAACCAGTTGGAAGTCCGCATACGGTAGGCGTCTGGGCGGTGTAAGCTTGAAAAGTAGAGAGATCCTTCATTTTGCAT
>NW_021319579.1:2236362-2272131 GCF_001605985.2 Dendrobium catenatum
GCCCAAAAGCATAAGAAGAGAAGGTCCAAACAGACAAAGACCTGTTTGAATCCATAACTTATAGTATGTACCATGACGCAATGAATAAAGCTTGATTGACTTTCTTCCATGGATTCGGGCACTTAATGGACGCTTCACCTTCTAAGGCCACATCAAGCCAACCATGGTGTCCCTACCATGTACTATTGTGGGTCCCATCACCATAGCGAATTTTAGACGCGCCTTACATCGATCACCCAGAGGAAAAAATATTGTGCAGTCGTCAGATAACGTCCGTAGAAGAATTAGAGTGCGCCACGTCACTTTACTATGCATCACAGTGCATCAAGTGACTTGGCTCGCTCTGATTTATCTCAGGACGATCTAGTGACCGCACAAATAATTTTTTCACCTGGAGGCACTCACCTTAGCACTTTATTTTCACAACGTTTCATTACTTTTTTAATATATGTACTTTTTAATTATTAAAGAAAAAAATAATTTTATTATATCTTTTTTTATAACTTCATAATAATCATGCTGATTCTCACTTATTTTACCATCTTTTTAAAATTTACAAATATTTAATAATTTAATAATATTTATTTATCATTCTGTAGATAACTATAAATTTCATTTCTTATTTATCTCATATTTTTATTACAATTATATTTGATAATATCTAATCATTTAATTATATTATTAATAAGTAATGTAACATATTAAATTAATAATAAATATGATAAAATCAATCTTCTATTCTCATATAAATATATTTGGCGTTAAGTAATTTAGACTTTATTTATTTGGGATGATAAAAGCAACTATAAAACTATTTTGAAAAAAATAATTTTTTTAAAAGCTATATTAAAAAAAAAACTTCTCATTACAAAAATTTATTGAAAGTAATAAAAAAATAATAGTCAAATATAAATTATGTTTATATTATGAAAAATAAAGTAATAAAAAAGTTGTCTCAACAAGGAATAATTTTTAACAATTATTTTTATTATTTATTTTTTAAAAACTATTAAAATTTATTAAAAAAATCACAAATTACATTTTGAAGAAATATTTTGGGATGCGTATGAGCCGCCGTGGGCATTATGTGGCCTTGACCTATTTAAAAAATATTTATATTTTCCCCCTAAAAAAATTTAAAAGAATAGAAAAATATAAGTCGCTCAAAAGAAATAAATAATTACTGCGAGTCACGTGTTTCTCCGTCATCACGTGCTCATCGTCGTCAATATCAACAAACGCGGCATCTACCGACATGTGTCACAATCGAAGACCGCCGAGCGCCTGGCGTGTAACGCGTGAGCTTTTAATTTGCAGGCGATCGGTTGTCCCGCAGGATCATAAATGTTTGCATTTTTGGGTCGGAAAGATCTTCTAATCTTGAATATTGACGGTCAAGATTCACGTGCTGAAGCTGGCGTAATTTCCTTCGCAGTCTAAATGAAATAGTTTCACGAGGATTGTTTGGGGAAACGATAAAGGAATTTACGATAATGGACGGTCTGCTTTTAGTCGGAATTTATCCATTGTTTAATCTTTGGATATATTTCCCAAAAAAATATTCGGATATTTTATTTTAGAAAATGCAAAACCTGATCACGTGGACAATGCCCTTAACGTTATATGATAATAGACTAATAGTCACATGTTGCTTAAAAAAAGAAGTAAAAAACATATATATTTTTAAATAATTAATATAAATTAATCTTCAAAAATATTTCAAAAAAAAAAAGTTTGGATATTAATAAATATATATTTTCTATGAATTTTTTATTACCAGCTAGCTAAGTTCATTGATTTTATGAAAATTCCATGTTAAATAATGTTATGTAATTTGTTAAAAAATATAATTTTTAAATGAAGGTTTAGATGATTATTTTGACACGTATAGTTATTTGTTCAAATATTATACTTTTAGCAAATCATTTGAAATTATTGAACTTATCATTTTGCTTCTTTTTTCTATTTTAGCATTTCTTTATTTTTTGAGTCGTGATTATCAATATGTTACTCATGAGCAAATTTGAATCCAACAAATTTATTTCATGAATCAAGTAATTATAAGTAATTCATTGACTAGCCACAACTACTATTTAACACATGTTATTATCTGTGTAATTCTAGTTCCACAAAAAATGCACGTGTCATATCAAGAAATAAAGTGATGAGCAAAATATCATTCTCATGAGAATATCAATTACACTAAGTTCATTTTAGTACAGTTTATGTGAATCACAAATTTATTTTATCAACAAAGTATTAAGATTGTGCTAATGAAATCCATCATCATGATACATGACCAAAACTCATATTGATTTGACACGAATCTTGAGAAGTATTAATGTTAAAAACTTCAAACATCAAATTCAAGATTGTCAGAACACTGATTTCAACAAACTTACTGTCAAAATGAACCCAACGAAACCCAAATAAGTCAACCTGAGCCCAAATGGGTCTAAATAAAGGAGCCGAAGCATAATTGAAAGCGTAAAACCATTAATTAAATAATCAAATGATCTTCAAATATGATATGTTTACAACCAAATTGATCGGCTCAAAGAGTCGAATCCATGATCCCAATATCACTTTATTCTAACGTCATTAAGCCACTTAAATCTTGATAAACAATCCTTGATCAAGAGAGTTAATATCGACCGTCCATTATAACACTCCCAACTTGACATTGATAATCTTCATATTTACTATCCATGTCACTCTTAATAATTATAAATAAATACTCATTCTTTTTAACCCCATGAGGGGAGGAAGGAAAAGAAGATAAAAGAATGAAAAGATTTGAGAGCTCTCTTGTCGCCAATCAACACCGTAGTTCTTAGTTTAAGTTTGATAAAATCTTCAACATATTATGTTATCCATGTATTAGAATTTAGGAACATATTGATCTTTGTATTTCATTTGAACAATAATGAAATCTTTTTAACTAGGTGAGACTCCGTGATATTTTTTTTTTCCACTTTTTAGAATTTTCTATATAAAAACTTTGGTGTCTTTATGTCTCCTCAAATTTATATTTGTATGTTGAATTTTCATGCATAGCTGGAACATAAAATCTTTGTACTTCACCATCACGATTTTCTCAGTCCACAATAGTTTGACACCATCTATGATAATACTTTTCTAATATTCTTCTCCAATGGATAATCAAATTAACTAATAACAAACTTTCTTGTTCCTCTCACTAAGCTAGGAACCTATCTAGCAAGCATGGATGTCATAATCTGGGAGGAGGGGTGCCCAGATCTTTAACTTTCAAAACTAGAATTTGAATGATGGAAGAACATAAAGCAAAAATTTTATAACTCTTGGAAGAGGACTGACAACAAAGTGTTTCATCATAGAATAATGGAGTTCATTCCCCATAATATCATCACACAATATGGGTAGACAATTTGAAGATACTCATTAAGAACACCCTCATTAGTATGCTGGTGTTTCTCCTTACAATCAAATCCAGAAGTTGATGAAGCTGGAAGTTCAACCTATCCTCCTCACAAAGCTCACTAAATGTAAAAATCCTCCACCTGCTCTATTAGAGTTGACTCGACCTCGACTCATAGACACTGCTCGTGATGTTATACGAGAAGAGATACGATGTCTTTTCCAAGAAGAAGAATTCCCAATAAGGGATAAAAATTAATTTAATCATCACCAAAAAGGATTCAAATTACCCACTATGGATTTTTATGATGGGTCAACTTATCTATAAGCATAAGCACATGGTTTGGTATAGGATTATCATGCATATGCAACGAGACTCTGATATGCTTTTGTGACAAGTTTTTCTTGCTACTTTCTATTGAGATAGTTGCAACTTAATTATTTATTATTGATATTCTAGCAATATGTTTATTTTTTATGATTTCAAATATTATTGTTTTAATTATTATTTCTCCTAACATATTTGCATACACTGCTTTGTTATTTGTGTGTACTAACGTTTCAAGGAAATCATACTCCGGATTGTTGAAGACTTCAAATCAAATCAGTTTAAAGTTTATTATATATAAAGTTTGTATTTTTAATTTTATTGAGTCTGAGAAAGTGTGATTGTAATTGATTAATTATGCACACACATAGGGGGGGAGATTAAAATGAAATTTGAAAATTTTCTAACTATTCATCCTAGATGAACATGGTTTGTATCGGACGATGATAAGGTATGAAATGATTTTGTATTGATTCACAACAGGTTCGTATTCAACAGTTTTTGAACTATTCATACGTATGAAATACGATCGTAATGTATGATCACGTACATTCAAAATTGAAAATTTTAATTTTCTGGATAGTTTTTTCGTATCTTTTGTATAAAAGGTCCACTAAAACTGATGTAAAAAAGTCTTGTCTTCATGATTTTTCAAGGGCAATTGAAAGAGAGAGTGTTTGATAGAGATTTCTTACAAATGGAGTGTGAAGGATTCACAATGTTACTCAAAAGTAATGGTCTCGGTGTGATTTATGTTTTTTACTCTTCCTCTTGTCTTTCTAGATTACTCGTGAGAAGATCTTTGAAGAAGATCTGGTTCTTTGTCGACAGTTGGAGAGTGTGAAAGAATGTCGGTTCTTTGCTGACACTTGGAGAGTGTGAACAGCCGACGGTTCTCTGCCAACACTTGAAAAGTGTAAAAGAACGATGGTTCTCTACCTACACTTGAAAAGTGTGAACAATCGACGGTTCTCTGCCGACACTTGAAGAGTGTGAAAGGATGATGGTTATCTTCCGCACCGGGGATTGGTGGAAGAGAGTTTTATAAAGGCTTCTCCGCCTTACTATGGGGGCAAAAGGAGAGACATTTTTTGTAATAGTACAAAACCTGAAGATGGAGTCTTCATATAGTGAATGTAGGTCGTGTTTGATCGAACCACTATAAATCTTTGTCATTTAAATTTCCACATTTTCTTTACTGCAAGTTTTTATTATGTGGTTGAAAAGTTATTTTTAAACTTTAATTAACTTACTACGAATCTTAAATACAAGAAATTTTTTTTAAAATTACCAATTCACCCCCCTCTTGGTTAGCCTTGAGACATTAGCTTATGTTTAATAACCTAATCAAGATTCAACACTCTAAAGGGTCAAGCTCATACTTGTTTTTATTCTTTACCAAGAAATATTATCCATAATTTAACACATCTTGCGAGACTTTTTATCAAACAATTTATTGTAAACCAAAGAATAATTAAGGATTATTCACATTTTTTTGGAATCCGCCATAATGAAGGAGAATCCTTAAAAAATAATTTTTTAAAAGAATTTCTTTGAAACCCCGCTAAATCCTATTGGATCCTGAGTTACTATGAGCTAGGTATTTTTCTTGGAGGACATTGTCATATACAATTTTACTCTTCATTAATGTGAGATACCATCCGTTCTTATGTTGATTTTATTTATAGAGTAAAAGTACAAATTATTGTAGACGAAGCTATTAATGGCCATAAAAAATAATTTGAGCAATCTCCTAATAAGAAAAATAGTGGGCAAATATGTGGTGCCCAAAAATCATAACAAATAAAATATAATAAAAAAGGAAATAAGAAACTTTTACCTCGACCTTCTCAGCAAAATCATGAATATAAGCCTATGAAAAAGCATACCCCCATAAGTACATCTCATGCGAACATTCTAATAGTATTCAGAATGAGAAAAAATATTAAATGATCTAATCTATTAAGTACAAACAGAAGAAATCAGAAGTATTATTGTCACTTTCATTGAAGTCAATGACATACTATTGAAGCTTATAAACAACTGAAAAAAGAGACCGAGAGGTTGATTCAGTAAGTATACTTACATCAGTTCACTCAAAATCTACCTTGTTTGAAATGGAACTAATCATACCGAGGGGCATAATCAACAACAATAACGATAACAACAAAATAATAATCAAATGCATGGAGAAATTGAAATATTATTGGAGGATCCCAAATGTCCTCTCAGGTTCTCCTCACTCCCCTAGAAAAATTAGTGTTAAAAAAAATCTTGAGATGATCATTCCATCACATTTAATGATTCTAATTTATTAAGTCCAAACACAAGAAATCAGAAGTATTATTGTCACTTTCATTGAAGTCGATGACATACTATTGAAGCTTTTAAACAACTGAAAAAAGAGTTCGAGAGGTTGATTCAGTAAGGATACTTAGATCAGTTCACTCAAAATCCACCTACTCGAAATGGAACTAATTATACTTGGGGGCATAATGAACAACAACAATGATAATAATAAAATAATAATCAAATGAATGGAGAAATTGATTATTAGAGGACCCCTAATGTCCTCTCAAGTTCTCCTCACTGCCCTAGGAGAATCAGCGTTAAAAAAAATCTTGAGATAATCATTCCATCACATTTAATGATTCTAATATAAAGTGGATTCATACCCCACACCAAGATCCAGTTATTATCAATGCTGACATTGGTGATCCTTGCTACAATGTTAAAAGAATCCTTATTGATAATGGAAGTTCTATTTACATTTTATTCAACTCTACATTCTCAGTCTGGGTTTGGCTAGAGAAAAGCTTCAACCAGCTCGAGGACCATTATACATATTTGACAATCGACCGAACATGGTTAAAGTGGTTTTTATTTCTTTTTAGAGTTTTCCACATAAAAAAATTGGTGTCATTTGTCTCCTCAGGTTCTTATTTGTATATTGAATTTTCATGCATAACTAGGACGTAAAATCCTTCACTCTACTATAACAATTATCTCAACCCACAATACAACTAAGTATTGAAATTTAAAATCCTATTTTTAAATGATTATGAACATATAATAGTTATACTTAATGAATACAAAAATTAGATTTCTCTTTACATTATTGTGAATCATAACATTAGTACTCCTCATCTTTGAGAGCTTGTTGAGGTGTCCGGCTGAGATTTTTCTCAACTATGGTGATTATATCTCCTTATGATTCTAAGACTCTATTTACCATGTGTTTATACATGGTAGAATTTTGTTTTAAATCACATAATTGTTTCACTAATCCTATTTCAAGGCTATGTATCACACTATGTTTTTAGTTTATACAAGACCTATATATAAACTAAATTAAGTATGAAGGATTTAAAAATAACATTAAAAAATTTATAGAATTCAAAATATAATTCAAAACAAATATAGTTTTTAACATATTATAAGCACAAATATGTGATTTCGCTAACCATAGAAATTAAAATAAATAAAACACTATTCATTTATAATAAAATAAAATTATATTAAGTATATTAATGAAAGATATTACTAATAAGTTCTTTTTGAAAAGCTTATATATTCTCTTTTAGTAGACTGTAGACAATAATCTACTATTGCAACCCTCCCTCACCTAGAACAACACTTTCCCCCAACAACAACGAATCACCAAAAGAGATAAACTTAATTATTTATAATTTTTACAAAAAACTGAATAGGCGCCGCAAAACTTACCCGAGTACACATTGGTGCTATTAGATCAACGTGTCGGTTCACCAGTCATAGCATAGATTTGCTGATTCAACAATCAGTAACTATCAACCGTTCCGGCGCTTGTTAATTTGATCGTATGACACTTGATTTGATGTTGCGGCTCTTCTTCCTCGAACCTTCAGAGCTTTGCTCTCTATCTTTTTATCGATGCAACACTGCCTTTTATGCTCCTTTACACTTTTTATAATTGCAATGAGGTTTGATGTCCCTTTATTTTACTCTTGAGTCGATTAAATTAAACTTATGCACATAAATTTTAAACTCCAAATTTTTTAGATGAGCCAAAATTTACGACTAATAAACCAAGATGAACTGCATCTTCTAGGTTCACTCACGTTCCCACAAACTACGCACTCCCAAGGCGTAATTTGCTGCGGCCGAATGGGTCCACGCCCAGTCCCTGGATACTGAGTCCGCCGGATCGCCGTTCGATCTCCACCACGTGTTCCTCTCACGTAAATCCCGGCTCCACTACTTATCTAACCTGACCATCCTGACCGCCGGCGAGCGACCCGGCTCGGCCAACAATGGCTAAGCCTTTCTTAACTGCCGTCGAAGGGTGATCGACACGACCTCCAAAGCATTCAGGTTCCGCAAGTAAGGCTAGTGAACAAAGCTAACCCTAGTTGGATTTGTTGCCTGTAGCAAATTAGGAAGCGGACGAGGAAGAGGGGAGGGACTTCAGTCTCTCATTTCTCTTAACAGGTTTCTTGTTGCTTTCAGCTCTGCATGCAGCTCTCCCACTTTGGGGGGATTTAGATCTGAAAAAGGATAATACCAATTAAAGACCCATGCGCATCTTTGTGTTGTTGGTTCGTCAGTTTTTCCAAAATGGGAATTGTTGTCTCGTGAGGAGCGGCGAGATCTATAGAGACCCTTGATTTCGTGGGTTTATTTCGGTTCTGAAACGTTTATCTCGTTTTTGGAAATCGGGAGCGATGAAAAAGGATATTGTCAGAAGGGCCTTCTGGTCGGAAGAGGATCGTGCGATGGCAGTCGCCGTCCTTGGGCCCCAAGCTTTCGACTACCTCACTAAAAGTCATCCCTCGTCCGACGGACTCATCACTGTAATTGGCAACGACGCTAATCTCCAGAACAAGCTCGTCGACCTCGTGGAAGGTCCCAGCGGCGCCGGCTGGTCCTTCGCCATCTTCTGGCAGATCTCGCGGTCAAAATCTGGTGACGTCGTCCTCTGCTGGGGTGATGGGCACCTCCGTGAGCCCCACGAAGGCGAGGAGGAGCTCGAAGCTTATGCTTCCCCTGCCCAAGTGGCACACCAGAAGAAGATGAAGCGCGTGCTGGAGAAACTCCATCTGGTCTACGGAGGCTCCGATGATGAGAATTATGCTGTCAGGCTTGACCGAGTTACTGACGCTGAGATGTTTTTTCTTGCTTCCATGTACTTCGCGTTTCCCCGAGGAGAGGGTGCACCTGGCCGCGTGCTGCTTGCCGGAAATCCTGCATGGGCATCGGCTACTAATTACTGTGTTAGGGCATTTCTCGCGAGGGCGGCTGGATTCCAGACCATCGTTCTTGTGCCCTTCGCAACTGGGGTTCTCGAATTAGGGTCTGTGAATGTCATCCAGGAGAGCTTCGAACAGTTGCGGATTATAAGATCCTTGTTTTTTGAGGGATCTACTTCTGGTGGAGTGGAAAATAAAGTTGGAAGGCCCCAATTTCCCCATTTTGGATTCATTGGGAGATCTGAACAGTCGCCAATTATATTCGGAAATGACTTGAATATTGGACGATCGGAATTCTCCACTGGGAAGATTGAGGAGAGGCCATTGGTGATCCGTCAGAGCAGCACTGGTCTTGTTGGCAACAGAAAGGCTCTGACTTGGAGTATGGGGCGTAGCTTTGGTTCTCAGCAACACAAATTTGGCAATGCGGCTATCATGGTGGGAGGTGCAGATCAGGCTAGTGGAATCAAGGATGACCATCGGCTGCCTCAAATCCAGCCTCAGAAGCCACTACCACCACCCACAAGGCAGATTGATTTCTCTGGTGGTGGGAGCTCTTCTGTTGGCCGACCTGGGGCATTGGATTCAGAGCTTTCTGATACGGAGGCTTCTTGTAAGGAAGAAAAGCCCTCCATAATTGATAAACGGAGGCCAAGGAAGAGGGGCAGGAAGCCAGCAAATGGAAGGGAGGAGCCTCTCAACCATGTCGAGGCTGAGCGGCAACGGAGGGAGAAGCTGAACCAGAGGTTCTATGCACTAAGAGCTGTAGTGCCTAACATCTCCAAAATGGATAAAGCCTCGTTGCTTGGTGATGCAATTGCCTACATCACTGAGCTCCAGAATAAGCTAAAGGAGATTGACTCTGAAAAGGAGCCCTCTTTGATCGATCATAAGAAGTGGACTCCAGATGTTGAGGTGGAAACTTCACATGAAGAGGTAATTGTAAGAGTTAGCTGTCCTATAGACGCTCACCCTGTTTCCAGGGTCATTCAAGCATTAAAGGAATCTCAAGTTAGTGTCATGGAGTCCAAGGTGTCCACTGTGGATGACAAAGTCTTGCACACCTTTGTTGTGAAATCCCTGGCAGGTGCTGAGCAGGAAATGAAGGAGAAGCTGATGACAGCAATTTCTCAACAAATGAGCTCATCTTGACTGTATAATTGATCTTTATTGTCACCTAGTTACAGCTAAAGAATAGAAGCAGTTTATAGTTCAAATGAATGTTTTTTGTCTATAATATTTTATAAAGAACTCATGATGTATACATGGGTGGCAAAACTAATCTGTAAGTGTTTTAGAGTGTAATTGCTTCAATATTACAGAGCTTCTATTATGTAGCTAATTATTTTTGAACGAATGCAGTATAGAACTTCCATTTTACTCGCAAATCCCGAGGACAAGGCAGTTTTCCTGTTTATTTGTTCGCATTCCCCAATTTGTGGATACATTACTTTCCCTGAGATCAAGAAGCTTATTCACAGGCTCTCTTTTCTTTAGATAATTTATTACTAGTCACATGTTGAGCGTTGTATGTTCCTGTTTGATGCAGAAGCTATGAACAAAGTTCATCTTCAATTCAGGGTCTGCCATGGAGAATTTTGAGGTAACTTATAAAATTTGATCATATCACAATCACTTGCATCTTTATGAATTTCAGTTTAATTATCTTTTCCACTTCAGTAGCAGATTGCTTTGTGTTGTTTAAAACACTTTTTCTTTTCTTTTTTCTTTTTGAAAAAAATGGAAATACTAAGTACTGCGATCAATTTAATCCTGTAGCTAATCTTTTTATGGAAATTTAAGGATGTTACATTGGTGGAGCCATTAAAGAGATTAAGGAACTTTGATTTCTTTCATTTAAATTATTTAAACAGTCAAATTGTATACTGGAAATCTTTTAGAACAGAGCAGCATAATATATCTTCAGCTTGTATGCCAGAAATCTTCTTGTTTTTAATACCGATGAGTCCAACTTGTCTTTCAGAATTAAGTAGGACGTACTACATATTACATACTGCATAAATTGCTTGCCCAAATAAAATCTTATCCCTTTTCACACTTGAAATTCAGTTGTAGAAGAAGAAGAAAAAAAAAAAAAACAGAAAGATACAGTTGATCCTCTATTCGAGAGGAGGATCGATCTCTCCCAAATCTTTAGACGCCGCTAAAGCCCAAAGGAAACCTAAATCTAAGAGATCCCAAATTCAGCCAAATTCAAGATCCCATAACCATAGGAAAACAAATTATTTAATGCATACAAATCAAAAGGAAATCCCTAAACAGCCCCTACATTCAAATTTCCCTCTCAAATTCCTCAAAATTCCTTTCAAAAATGCTCTTTGGAACCAGTCGGCTTGTGCGGCTTGTACAGGAGGTGGAACATCCGCCTCAGTTCGCACGGGACAGGTTGGACCGGTCCAGTGGACCGGTCTAACACAAGGCTGACAACATTGAGAATAGACAGTGTTTCGTGTAAATTAGACATCCCTTCTTCGAAGGTCGTTTACACGTTGAGGACTATTTGGATGGGGAGTGAGCTGTTGAAAATTTCTTTGAATATGTGAAAATTGAACCTGAGAAGCAAGTTAAGTATGTGGCCTATTGTTTAAAGGGGGGTGTTGGTGCTTGGTGGCTACAATTTCTACATAACAAGGGACATGTTTGTAGTAGGTTCAGAATGATACAACTTGATGGGGACATCTGATTTCGACACGTGTACCATCGCTGACGACGCAGATCGGCGGCTACGATCCAGAGTCTCTACTTCTGATTTATTTGCTGCTTATGTCATGTGTATTTTCTTTAGTTTTCCTGGTTTGCCCCTGAGGGCATTAGTTTCGTTTATGTAGCCCAGAGGGCGTTCCTATCTTTTCAGTTTTATTATTTTGGGCCTCCTTATATGAGGCATGATGTATTGTAAAAGTTTTAGTTTTTGTTGAAATGAAAAATATTCTCCTTTGTTCTCTTTATGAGTGCACTCCCCTTTGATCTCTCAGTGAGTTCAAAAGGGAGAACTAGATATCTTCGTGAGTTCTAGATTTAGTCCAAGATTATTGTGTGGAGGTAGAGTTTTGACGAGATTCGAGGTGAGGAAGTCAAAGCAAGAAGACTTTTTTCAGATTTTCTTTATGTTTTTCCTCCTCTCACCCTAGTGCCGCCGCCCCCTTTGGAGCCAGCCAGGTCGCCGGCTTACACAGCCCACCCGCCGGCCTGCAAAGCTCCTCCCTCCGGCCCATCCTCCGCCTAGCAGCCGCCGGCCAGCTCCAGCCCTCCGGTCCCCTCCCACCTTGCCGCCGCCTTCCTCTCCCCCGCCTCTTTCAATTTTCAAATATGAAATTTAGGAGTTTCATTGTCCATTAAATGTTTCATAAATTGTCCCCTTAATTCATGTAATCAAAATAAATTGAAATTGAATTTTGAATTCAAAATTCAAATTCAATCCAATTGATTGTGTTAATTTAGGAACCTCCGTCCATTATTAAAACTGAAATTTTAATTTCAGATTTTTGTAAAATTCTGAAATTAAGCTTGTGGTCCCCACTTGCTTAAAACCCCTCCTCCCTTTTCTCTCTCTCTTTGGCCGGCCCCTTCATTGGGCTCCTCTCTCTCTCCTAATCACCCTATTAACTCCACAAAATCAGCCCCCAATTCCCCTCTCTTGGCCGCCCCTTCTTCTTGATTTAATTTGAATTTCCCGTTGATAGTACAAAATTACTTCTCACTCCTCGTCAACTACTTCTCTCTCAACAGAATGCCCTGCTCAGAACTCGTTGTACTATCAACGGAATGGTTTGTGACTTAGTCATTGATAGCGGCTGCACTGAGAACATCATTTCTCGATATGTTGTACAAGCCTTACAACTCAAAACGATAAGAAATCCTCATCCTTACAAGATAAGCTAGATAAAAAAGGGCATTGAAATTTTAGTTTCAGATATGTGTTGTGTCACATTTTCGATTGTGAAACATTATGTATGCGAAGTTAGCAGTGATGTGTTGGATATGGATGTGTGCCACATCATCTTGGGACGCCCTTGCCAATTTTATGATCGTGCCACTCACGAATGGATGTCTAATACGTATTTTTGTTTGCCTGGAAGGGGCGTCAATTCAGATTGCTACCCGACAGATGGAGCCAATTTTTCAGATTGGCGAAGAAAACAGTGTTGCATGCATAGTATCGGTCTGGCCTTTCTTGCAGTCCAGAATGAATTGCAGCTCCGTTTTAGCTTTGGTAGTTGCTGACAGTCATAAAATTTCAGATTCTGCATTAATTTCTACAGAAGTACAGCAATTGTTGAGTGAATTTTCTGATGTTTGTGATGTGATACAACAAACGAATTGCAGGATTTTATTAAGAAATTCGTTGCCGCAATGAAATTATAGCATTAATGATTCACTAAGGATTTTCAATTTTCGTAGTTATTGACTTGCTTCTAGCATGCGATTACACGTTAGATTAACAGAGCGATCCGAAATAATGACAAGAAAATAGTAAACAAATATGCAATTAACAATAATCCACGACTTAACAATTAGAACTTTCACCTTAGAGTTTCCCTCTTGATAGTTCTTTGGAAGTAGGTTTAGTGGAGGACAAAAGTTAGCAAGCCCAGTGATGCCACTGCAAGACAGAGGATGCCAGAGGCTTTGATCAACGGAGAGTTGGCCGGAGTTGGAGAGACGGGTGATCGTCCTGCGATCTTTCACGATCTTGTAGGTTGTTGCTCTTTGATGACGTCCGCCAAAGTAAAGAGAATACGTTCCACGTATTCTTCGACGGTGCCTTCGGACCCAAATCCGGGATCGAAGAACGGTGATTGAATGATGTCGACTTCCTCTTGAGAATCGTAAACGAATCTGTGATCAACTTCTGGGTCCGCCATGCATCCTTGTCGGGAGATGAAGGAGCACCGATGGAGACAACTGGGAGAGGAGAGGTGGAAGTGGCGGTTTGGGGCGGGGAGGGGCTTGGCCGTGAGCTAGAAGGAGAGGGAGGAGGTAGCCGTGTGGATGGCTTGGTCTAATTAGATTTTGGATGGATTAAGGAAAAATTGAAACTAATTTCAGTTTTAAGGGAAATTGGTGGGAAAACTATTTGATTTGAAATTCACATATCAAGTGGGGATGGGGAGAATTAAATTGAAAAATCAATTTAATCCCATAATAGGGCCGGCGGTTTGTCAGTAATTAAGAGGAATTAATGAGGGGCAATTAATTCAATTTGAAAGAGAGAAGCCCAAGGAAGGGGGGTGGGGGGTGGGCGGCCACATGTATTGGAGAGAGGGGTTTGGGTTTTAATTAAGTGGGGCCCACACACTAATCAAAGATTTAAAGAAAATCTAAATTAAATTTCAGATTTTTTTATGAAGGGGAAGTTTCCAAATTTAAGGCAATTAATTGGAATCTGTTTGAATTTCAAATTTGATTTGAAATTCAATTATGAAGATTGCCTAAAATCATGGAGTTATTTAAGGAAAGTCATCAATGCCCTTGGGAAAATTTGAATTTCAAAATTGTGACCCCAAGAGGGGCCAGCGACTAGAGACGTGGAGAGGGGAGGATGGGGGAGGGAGGCCGGCAGTTGGGTGGTTGGCGGATGGGGGCCGGCGGCTTGGGCGGCCCAAGGAGGGGCGGCGGCAAGGGCGGTTATGGGGAGGGGAAAATCACTTCTAGGAAAATAAGAGAAGAAAATTGAAGAGCTAGGGAGCTAATCACCTCAAGTACCACATATACTAGAACTCACAAAAGATCCACAATACTACCTCCCCAAGAACTCACAAAGAGATCTTGAGAAATTTCACGAACTCACAAAGAGATCAACAAGGCGAAATTTTCATTCATCCACATTTCAAAATAATACAAAGACTAGGCCTTCATATATAGGCCTCCAAAGCACAAAATGTAAAAGACACAAATGCCCTCAGGCTATAACATGACACAAATCCCTCATAGGGGTGAAATTAGAAAACTGAAAATTAAATAAAAGAAATGCACTAAAACACATAAATAAAAACTATGAATCGTAGCCATCGATCTACGATCCTGCCGATGTCGAAATGTACGGTGGATGTCCTCATCAGTTTGTCCATCTGAGTTATCACCCCAGCTAACTCCTCTGCGGAATATCCAGCACAATATTGAACTAGTTCCAGTGGCTGTGCTGCCTAACCCAGCTTAAGCCCTTGCGCAGTACCTGCATTAATCGTCCCCAGAAAGGATGAGCAATGGCGTATGTGTATAGATAGCTGAGCTATCAATAAGATCACTGTCAAATATCGTTTCTCAATACCTCGCATTTCAAATGTATTAGACAGGCTTGCTGGATCTGCAGTATTTTCAAAGTTAAACTTGCGAAATGGCTACCATCAAATACGTATAAGACTAGGAGATGAGTGGAAGAAAACTTTCAAATCCCGGGAAGGTTTGTATGAATGGAAAGGGGCTTTGTAATGTTCCCTCAACATTTATGAGACTAATGAAGTACTTAAATCATTTACGGGTAAATTCTGCATTGTTTATTTTGATGATTTTCTTATATTAAGTCCTTCTTAGGATCACGTTCACCATTTAAAGCAGATTTTGGAAAGCCTTTGGGTTCATCAGTTATACCTAAATCTGTCTGAATTTGATTTCTCCACCAACAGTGTATTTCCTAGGTTTTCTTCTATCCCCAAATTGTGTTAGTATGGATCCTCGTAAAGTCTCCACCATTTAGGATTGGCCTTCACCGAAATCTATTTTTGATGTTAGAAGCTTCCATGGGTTGGCAAACTTCTATAAGCGATTCATTAGAGGATTCAGTGTTATCATGGTCTGATTACTGTCTGCTTAAAGTCGTTGACATTCAGTAGGTCTACAACCCAACAACATAGCTTTGATACTATCAAATTAGGTCTTAGTACTGCTCCAGTGTTGGCTTTGCTGGATTTTAATAAATCATTCTAGTTTGATATTGATGCCTCATCCGTGGGAATTGTGGTTGTATTGTCACAAGGGGATAGATTTGTTGAATATTTTAGTGAAAAATAAAGTTGTCCGCGACAAAAATGGTCAGGCTATGAGCAAGAGCTGTATGCAGTCGTTCAGACATTGAAACAATGGGAGCATTACTTACTCCAACAGAATTTTGTACTCTGTAGTGACCATTAAACTTTGCAATATCTTAATAATAATAAAAAATTAACTGAATGCATGCACGGTGGATTGTTTTCTTGCAAAAATTTAGCTTCGTAGTTAGACATAAAGCTGGAAAATTGAATCGAGTAGTTGATGCTCTAAGTTGTCGTGCTGCCTTGCTCACGCAACTACAAACAAAAGTTACTGTTTTGCGGGAGATGAAAGAGTTATACCAAACTGATGTGGACTTTTTTGAACCGTGGGCTCTCTATTCCACTATATCCCCAACCGCAAACTTCAATATCTTCATGGATTTTTATTTAAAGGTCTCACTTTTTGTATTCCTCAATCCTCATGGAGACAACAACTCATCAAAGAAGTGCATTGTGGTGGACTATCCGCTCATGTCGATAGAGATAAGTCTTTAACCCATCTCCAATATCATTTTTATTAGCCTCATATGCATGGTGATGTTTATCGAATTGTTGATCGATGTTCCGTTTGTCAAACCTATAAGGGAAATGCTCAAAATACCAACCTTTACCTGCCCCTACCCATTCCCGATTCCATTTGGGAGGACATTAGCAATGATTTAATATTGGGTTTGCTGAGATCCAAAAGAGGCACTGACTCTATAATGGTTGTAGTTGATAAATTTTCAAAAATGACCCACTTAATCCCATGCAAGAAAACCGTTGATGCTCTACATATAGCTCATTCGTTCTTTAAAGAAATTGTTCGTTTACATGGACTACCTTGTAGTATTACGTCTGATCGCGATGTTTAATTTGTCAGTCATTTTTGAGAGAATTGTAGAAAAGATTTAAAACTGATATTAAACTTAGTTATGCATATCAACCCCAAACGAATAGCCAAACTGAAGTAGTTAATCGCACTTTGGGAATTATGCTTCGCTGTTTGGCGCAGCAACATCCTAAACAATGGGAAGAATTACTATGTCAGGCTGAATTTGCTTTCAATGTTATGCCAAATTGTTCAACTGGTTGGAGCTTATTCAATGTTGTATATACTAAAATGCCAAATCAGCTAGTGGACATAGCAGTTTTACCAAAATGCAAAATTACCACAGCTACCCATACTGTGGAACACTTTTTAGATATGCTAAATACCATCCAATCCAAACTAGCTGAAACCAATTCCAAATACAAACAGCAGGCGGACATTCGGAGATGAGTCCTTCGGAAGCAGGAGAGACCTGATGTGGATTACAACAACCAAGAGACAACCGAGAGACACGTTATCGCTGGGCTACTTCCAATTACCTTTGTTAACTATTTTTATTCTTTTTCTATTTTAACAGTACTGCAATTTACATTTACTTTTACTCTATTTACCAAATATAATTACATGGTTTACTTAGTGCATACATATATAGTGATGGCATGATAACGAAATACAGTTTTTCCCATTAATACAATGTCAAGATTACAGTATCTCTGATTGTTTTCTCTTCCTGTCTGAGTCTTTCAGGTTTATAGAAGTTGCTGCACCACCATAACTGACAGAGTTGGAGAATCCGACAATTGACATCATAAGCTGATCCCAATTATTAACCTCAGCGCTTGATCTGAAATGAGACTCGGGATGGCCTTAAATATTATAACCTCAGCCAAATATGGCAAAAATTCTTTCTAGTGAGGTGGTCATTCTGAACTTTTTGCAGGTGTGATCTTCTTACATTTTCACTTCGCAACTAATAACGACCCATGCTTGTATTCTGGTATTCTTTTACTGGGAAAAATTGTTTTTTGTTTGACATATAGCTTCGTTGAATGAATTTGGTGTTTTATTATGTTCTATCTAGCATTTTCAATTTTAAACTTTTTTAACATTATTGTAATCGCTCTTAGATACACTGTGCTTGTCCCGTTTGGATCCACTTAGCCCTTTCTCTTCACCTTAGTGTGCATCATCATGAGGGGAAATTATTCCGTGCGGAGTTCGGACGGGCTGTTCCTTTCCGGACTGTGAGTATACACACTATGTACATTGAGTGTAATTTTTGTACACAATTGTGTACATCTATGTACAAACAGTGTGTACAGTCACAATTCTAAAGGGAACTTCCTGTCCGATCTCCGCACGGAATAATTTCTCCATCATGAGAGGGTTTGACACATGAAGATTAACATCATGAATTTTTTTGGGGGTCTTTTTAAAGTGTTTGAGCTCTTATCTGCTGCACATCTTGTACATTTAGGAATGCAATTCGTGCAAGTTTTGTTAAACCACCAAATGTTTGTATTATTTCTCAAAAGTAATTATGAGCACATGCTTTTATCTCATATTGGATGCCAGAGAAAATTTTTTGTTGAGAACATGGTCTCTTTTTGATTAATTGTTTAGAATTATGAGTGCATTGAGTGGTTTCAATGATTTTTTATCTCATTAATATCACTAAGGATGAGTGGAAGTTAGAAAGGGAGATGAGAGACAAATAATGCTAGAACAGGTAATATTTAAATGATATACATGCAGCAGAAGTACGATTAATTTCTTATTGTTACGCAAGTTATGAAGCTACATGCTCCATAAATTTAGAGTATCCTATTTGGTTTTGGTTTTTGCCCATTAACAATTAAGATCCCACAGTCCACAGAAGTCCAGAGAAGGTATTTCTCGCTCTATAAGGAGAAATCTTTTCTTAGAAAAGCTTGAATTGCGTATTACTACTTTGAAACATTTTAGGAGATTGGATGTGAAGGTTGAGAATGGAGCCATTGAGTTTTTTTTTTTTTATGTCAATTCATTGTGCAAAAAATTATCAGTTATTTTCTCTGTGTTGATCCATGTTTATGCGTAATAGTACTAATTAGTTATATTTCATTACTATCAGTTAATTAAGTTGATAAATATCTTATAAGTTACTGCCAAAATGTTAAAATTTATCACTCCTACATCAAGAAGACAATGTTCAGATAATTCTCTCAAATAGATTTAGCCTGAAAATGGGGAACTTATTCTGTGCGGAGTCCGGACGGGAAGAACCGTCCAGATTGTTACGTATTTATTGAGTATTTATAACTACTCCGTAAATACTCAGTAAATACTTGGCAATATTCACAACTGAGTGTTTACAAATACGCGGCGAATCTGGACGGTCTCGTCGGAATTCTGCACATAATAATTTCTCCTGAAAATGACATATTATTAAGAGATGACTAGCTGAAAAGCTGCATGGCAAAACATCCTGAGTTGGCTTTGATTATTAATTTTGGAGATTGATCAGGTATTCTTCTTCATAGAAGAGTAAATAGTAAATACTTGATTCTTTAATCTTCTGCTGAGCAAAATGTGCATTGGTTCTATTTATTCCCTCATTGAATAAAATTTGGTGTATTGCCCTCTCTTATATTCTGCATATTTACTATGCACATTCTGCTACATTATTGAACATTGAACCTGCGGCTAATGCAGTGATCGAAGGTAAAGATTTGTTTGATATAGCAAAAGAAACAATCTTACAACATAAGAGAATGTAAGTTGTCCTTTGTTGAGATGGCAAAATTTTATATGATGGAATAACATTTTTTACATAATGAATAAATTTGAAAGCACTTAGGCAGGCTGAATCAATTTCTCCATCATTATAGAGAAATTATTCTGTGCGGAGATCGGACGCAGAACCCCATCTAGAGACCAACCAGAATGTGACACGTCAGCAATATCGAGCTACGATATCGAGTGGTATCGAGCAAGAGGTGATGTGACACATTCTTGTTGATCTCTGGACGACGATTGGCATCCGGACAGAATAATTAATCCTCATTATGTGATGGCCCAGCATGTGATTGCAAATCCTATGGGGACCAGCACGTTCGGTTCACCAATTAATTAGGCCGCAATCAGCTCTTTTTGCAATATTTTTCAGATGTTCAATCGCTCTAAGGTATAATCTTTTGCATGTAGCTCAATTAACAATATATGGTCATCATGGAGTTTTTTGTGATTTATACATGCCTGTGTTTTTGTAAGATATTAGTTATAAATTATTGCTCTTAAGAAAATAAATATTTTTATAAAAAATTGTAAGATGTCATTGTCATTTTTTTGATAGATTTAAATTTGATCCATCAATTCTTTTCTTGATCTATCTAATAATTCAAATTTTAGTTAACCAACTATATTGAATTCATAACACTGGGATTTATAAGGGGATATATTTTATTAGCTAGTCAAAGATACTTTTAAAGCTTGAAGAAGCCTCATATTAAGGAGAAATTATTCTATGCGGATCCAGAAGGCGTCCGAAGATCAACCAGAATACGCCACGTTATCTGGTACCGAGCAGTACCGAGCACCGGTATGAGCTAAAAAGTGACGTGACATGTTTTGATTGGTCTCCAAATACGTCCGGGTTCCGCACAAAATAATTTTTTCATATTAAGGAAAATATTGAGGAAGCATAAGATTTTTTTAAGTTAAAAGCTTTTCAAAATTTGAATAAACTTAGAGCTAATTGTTGTCATGATATGAATTCTCAAAAAAATGAAGAATATTTGTAATTTATTATAGTAATTTTATAAAATTATTATACTATAGAAATTTAAGATAATTTTGGGTCTTTCAACTAAGCAGTTTTTTTATCCTTTAACTATTTTAAATATTTGCATTTTTTCATGTAAAGCAATCATAAGCTCTTTCTCTATTTGTGCGTGCCCTTCTATCTCTTTCTCAAATAAGAATAATAAGATATAAAATATTTATATAAGATTATATTTTATATCGTGCTTGAGGAGATAATATATTATTAAAACATTTATTAATATAACTAGGAATTAGAAGTAAAATTTATTGAAATATTTATATCATGTTGTAAAATTGTTTGAAAATGTAACCCAGAATTATAATTATCATCAATAAATTATAATTACAAAAAGAATATAATTAGAAAATAATTTAATTTTGAAATAATTTATTAATTTTAATTTTGATTCTATTTTAATTACTAATTTTAACTATTATTACTAACTAATCATTATAACTAATATAATTAGAATAATTAATTTAAGTAATTATTAATTAATTAATCAAATATATTCATAATTAATTTTAATTAATATGCTATATACTTCTCTCTGTTCTGTGCTGCCTTTCTGTAGCCGCTGATTTGCTAGGTTTGCTTTTTTCACTTCTCCACTGTCCGTTGCTCGCCTCCTTCGCCTGACAGGTAGAGTTTTGAACGAGTGGCTGAATAATTGGAATCCTTCGACGACGTTCCATCCTGTCGGATCCGAAATCCACTCCTCCTCGCCGTTCGTCTGTTCGATCGGAGGTAACGACGACGACGGGAGCTTGCTCTTTGCGAAGGTAGACATCTTTCTTTCCTTCGCGCGCTTATTCGGCCAATCCCATAAATCCGCCGAACTCCGGGATTTGGTAAATCGGGATTTAGGGCAAAAAGAATATTATATTTATTCAAAGTCCTGTTTAACTCGCTGTGAGATTCAATGGTTCCCTAAATCCTTTTTGGCAGGATTTAGCATAAATCCTGCATAAATCCTGTATCCAAGCAGCAAATCGGAGTAGGAGGAACAAAGAAAAGGAGACAGGATGAGGATTATGATAAAAGGAGGGGTATGGAAGAACACTGAGGATGAAATTCTTAAGGCAGCGGTTATGAAATATGGGAAGAACCAATGGGCTCGGATATCTTCGCTTCTTGTGCGCAAGTCAGCAAAACAATGCAAGGCCCGTTGGTACGAGTGGCTTGACCCCTCCATTAAGAAGGTAACACATGCTTTACACCTTCACCTTCATAGTGCCTTTATCCTTTTTTTTTTTTTTGGGATTTTTACTTTTAGTTTGAATTGATTTTCTGATAAAGTGGCTGAACTGGTCTTTTGGAGATATGGCAATTAAAAGAAAAGAAATGCTTGTAGTGCTTTAAGTAATCATTCAGGATACCGAATACACTAGAATGGGTAGAATATATAATGTCCTGGAAAAGAATATTATACTTATTCTCAACGGTCCTTATGGGCTGTAAGATTTTTCTAAATGACTAGTTTCATGGTAGTGAGAATGCTGCAAAGGTCCAGCAGTTATAGTATAACATGTATATGTGTGAATGGTATGCTTCGGCTTAATAAATGCATGATTTACTGTCTAAAAAATGCATTAGTTTAATTGATATGGATTTAACAAATCATCCAAATTATAGCACCAACATTGGAATGATATAGTTGAAAATGCAAGCAAGTTTTTGTTCAAACCATTTATACTTCACTCAAGGTTTAAAATTGTGTAATCGGGTATTGAAGCGTTTTTCGTTCGTGAGGCGAGGCGTAAGTCTCAAAATCAAAAAATTGCGTAAACATAAAATGATAAATTTTGTATATACTAATGAGTAAATAATATATAAAATATAAAAATGCACAAAATAAATAGCAATGACATTGACATATCACATAAGAACTCACTAGTCATCAGCACTGCGATCACTCATCAGTCATCACTAAGTGGGTCTTCATTTGAATCATCATTATGATGAACTGCTCTCTCCTCTTCCTCCTCTCCTATAGAGTCCAATGTCTCCCAATCAGCTCCTTTTTCATTATCAATTATCCTCTTCTTCCCTAAATATTTTTGAAGAATATCATAATGAATAATAGTGTAATACATTAATAAAAGTCTAAGAAAACTATATTATTTATATAACTTTTTTGATTTGTTCTTGAGTTGTGGTGGATGTAGATGCTTTAAGACCATCAAAGAAATCAACATTTAAATATTTATCTTGTAATTCAGACGGCATCACTTCAACTTCATCATCTACAAACCACTTATTATCAGATGATACATCCTCGCAAAGCAAATGATCTTCATCATCCATTAATCATTTTTTCTTCAAATTCCTATATCTGAGTCTCATATTGACATAATGTACACCAGTGAATTCATTCTCAATGTCGATAAGCGATTTCTCCTCTTTTTATTAATGCAATCAAAAATTTGGGAGAGGGACCCTAATTTTTTATCACAAAAACAAACTCTTTCTAGGATGATAGAAAGATATAAAATACTCAAAAACTTGACAAAATATACTTTGCAAAACAAAACACAACTTTAATAATAAAACGACTTACAAACAAAGACTCTTACAAACTTGACTCAAACATGACACCCTAAACTTGCTTTCCAAAAGAAGAAGGATACATGTGGGGTGGTCACTTGTGGAGAGACGAAAGAGTTTAGAAGCCAAGATGAAGGGTGGAAAGAACTCACAAGTCTTTCCTAGAGGAGATGAGAAGGAGAATGGAACAAGTTCGCAAGCTTTTCCAAGAAGAAACCTGCAGGTTTACATTTCCAAAAATCAATCACATAATATACTAAAACAGCCACAAAACATCTACTATTTATAGACATAAGAGGGGAATACAAACACTCCCAAAAACTCTTCAAATTCTTAAATAAATGAGGGAAATGAAAAGCCAACACCCACCTAATAATATTCCCTAATTCCACACAAGAAACAAAGCTCCAAAGCCACAGAAAAGCAGCCCAGGCGGAACCCAAAGAGGCAACCGCAAAAACCAAGGAGGCAGCCGTGGGAACCAAGGAGCCAAGGCACGGGAACCCAAGAGCCATCCACGGGAAACGAATAGACAAGAGGAAGAAGAAGAGACAAAATAATAAGCTACTAATAAATTAATAAATGATCTAAAAATGTAGCTCATAATGAGCTAACTCTTAGTTCAATAAATGAACTAAAAACCAGCTCATAATGAGCTAAATCTTAGCTCAAAAATTAATGAGCTAGCAAGCTCAAGGGAAGTCAAAACCATTTTTTTTTGGTTTGATTTGACCCCCCCCTTTGTCTACATCAGACTCCCCTTCTTGAGAACTTATCTCCCGATGAGTTAGCTTTGTTCTGAAGGCGTTTCATCAAGAGACACCAAGGCTTGAGATTGCTCACTTGACACCAAGACTCAAATGACAACATGACTCAAAACAAAACTTACATGATAAAACTTGACTTGGCAAACCAAAACCTATGACTTCTTAACTTGCTCTGATACCAAATTGATGCAATCAAAAATTTGGGAGAGGGGCACAAATTTTTTATCCCAAAAAGACACTATTTCTAGGACGATAGAAATACATAAAATACTCAAAAACTTGACAAAATATACTTAACAAAACAAAACACAACTTTAATAATAACACAACTTACAAACAAAGACTTACAAACTTGACTCAAACATGACACCCTAAACTTGCTTTCCAAAAGAAGGATACAGGTGGGGTAGTCACTTGCGGAGAAACAAAAGAGGTTAGAAGCCAAGACGAAGGGTGGAAAGAACTCGCAAGTCTTTCCTAGAGGAGATGAGAAGTAGAATGGAATAAGCTCGCAAGCTTTTCCAAGAAGAAACTCGCAGGTTCACTTTTTCAAAAATCAATCACATAACATACTAAAACAGATACAAAACATCTACTATTTATAGACATAAGAGTGGAATACAAATAGCCCCAAAAACTCTTCAAATTCTTAAATAAATGAGGGAAATGAAAAGCCAACAGCCACCTAATAATATTCCCTAATTCTACACAAGAAACAAAGCACCAAAGCCACGGAAAAGCAGCCCAGGAGGAACCTGAAGAGGCAACCGCTAAAACTAAGGAGGCAGCCGTGGGAACCAAGGAGCCAAGGCACGGGAACCCAAGAGCCATCCACGGGAAACGAATAGACAAGGGGAAGAAGAAGAGACAAAATAATGAGCTACTAGTTAAAAAAGCCAAGAACAAGAGAACAAAGAACAGAACTAAAACCAAACTTGTTTCAAATAGTGGCAATCATCTATAATATCCAAAATTCGAAAGCTAGAAGAGAATTCAAAGAAACAAAGGAAATAAAAAAACAACGCTATCCTCAGACAACCGTCAGAGCGGGTTCCTCACATGCATCGAAATGTAGGTTATGTAGTATTGCTTTAGTGTTAGCAAACCGATGGTCCACCATGCAACGATAGTCCAACTGATTCAATCCAAACTCCTCCAGTAAATTGCTCCCAAATCACAACAACACCACCAAAGTCAAGCGAAGGATACAGATGGAGTAGAACTTGCGGAGAGACGAAAGAGATTAGAAGCCAAGACGAGGGTGGAAAGCACTCGCAAGTCTTTCCTCGAGAGAAAGGAAGAAAAATGGAACAAGCTGCAAGCTTTTCCAAAATCCGCGAGGTCAATTAGCAAAATGCTCTCCAATATTTACAGCTATCCTAAACATCGTATATTTATAGGTAAGAAGGGGAATTACAAACAACCACTTTACTGAATTTTTCCACTAGAACCCAGCATTATAATCCGTAGATTCCCCAAAAGCATTTCCGGAAAATGACAGGACCGACTCAGGGAACCAGAAGAAGCAGAACGGGGACCAAAGAGGCTCGTACAGAATCGAGGGCGCCAAAGACATGGAAAGACACCAGCTACGAGAATCAAGCAGCCAACCGGAAAAACAGGAGCCATGGTACGGGAAAATCAACCAAGCACAGGGAGCCCAAAAAGCACGAGATTCCATGGGAACAAAGATAAATATTAAAGAAGAAAAGGGGAGGAGAAGGGACAAGACCACTCCAATAATGAATCCAACTTATGAGCTTACCTTTAGAACATTAATGAGCTACTAAACTTTAGTTCATCATTAATGAGCTAGCAACTAAGAAAATGAGCTGAACTCCAACGAACCAACCTCCTCCACATATCACCATAGGCCCCAAAACCGTGGACCATAAGCCAACCCATGAACCAAAAATGATGCGAGCAAAAATCAGGGGGGGGGGACCCGGATCTCTGCCCACAAAAATAAGAACACACTCACTAGGTAATAGAATGAACAAACTCTTACATTTCAAATAAAAAAAAACACTTAGAAACATAATAACAAAAGACACTTTGATATATAAAATGAAAGACTTACAAACTTGACTCAACTAAGACACCCTAAAGAAGCTTTCCAAAAGAAGAAGGATAGAGGTGGGGTGTAAACTTGCGGAGAGACGAAAGAGATTAGAAGCCGAGCAGAAGGGTGGAAAGAACTCGCAAGTCCTAGAGGAGATTAAAGAAGGTGGACAAAGCTCGCAAGCTCCTCCAAGAAAATCCCAAGGATTTCTTTTCAAAAATTCATATATCACTCTTTTTTTTTACTATAAAACACAACTTTATATAATAAAACGACTTACAAACAAAGACTCTTACAAACTTTGACGCTTACAAACGTTTGACAAATTTAAGACTTCAAAACAAACACCTAAAGAAGCTTTCATCCATTAGAAGAAGGATAAATGTGAGGTGGTACTTGCGGAGAGACGAAAGAGGTTAGAAGTCGAGAAGAAGGGTGGAAAGTACTCGCAAGTCTTTCCTAGAGGAGATGAGAAGGAGAATTGAACAAGCTCACAACCTTTTCCAACCAAACCCGCAGGTTTACATTTCCAAAAAGCATTCACATAACATACTAAAACAGCCACAAAACATCTGCTATTTATAGACATAAGAGGGGAATACAAACAGTCTCAAAAACTCTTCAAATTCTTAAATAAATGAGGTAACTGAAGTATGTGCTAAGGAAAGTCAGGATATTTTTTCTCCTTTATTTGGTAGATTAGTAAGAAGGGTCATTTCATCAGCAGTGAAAGGAATGAGTTGACATTTTAGAATAAAGCATTGTTTTGAAATATTCAACCTTGAGATCAGCTCATAAATAAGAAAGACATTTTGTTCAAATCCAGGAAATTGCAAAAATTGTATGATCTTTAAATGTTTCAATGTGTCAATGACTTCATGAGAAATTTGCTGAGCAAAATTATCACAGATTGTTCGAAAAGTCGAAACATAACATCGATAGGTAATTGGACGAACATATATCTGAAAAATAAAAAATAAAAACATATAAAAATAAGTAAATAATATACGAACAAAAAACACACAACATATGCAAAGATCACTCACAACATAAGCATAGAGTACTCACAACATACGCACAAGCACGCATAGTATACGCACAACATACGCATAGAGTACTCAGTGCTTATGCCAGCATACACACATTCTATGCACAAAATTGGCACAAACTACTCTATTTTAAAAGTTTAGGATTTAATTATTAAATACTTAAAATTTAGTTAGGGCTTAGGTTTCAAATTTCAACATAATTTCATAAACCCTAAATACAAAGAAAATACGATGACATCAAAGTATCAAACATTTAAAAAGTTTTGAGAAGCAATGCATACGCATAGCATAAGCATAAAATACGAAGAACTTCAATACCCCGAACACCTACGCATAGCATAAGCATAAAATACGCATAACTTGAACAGACAACATGCCAGAAAATTACATTTCTTTTTTGGGGTGACGACATCTGAGAAGCAACTGAGTGAATGCTTGAAATTCCTCCAGAGTGAATGCTTGAAACATTTGCTGGAAGTTGAAAACCGAAACGCCGCGTGTACTGTGAAATTTTTTTGTCATTTTACCTTTACCAGGGTTTAAATGTTGATGCCACGTCGACATCTCACTAGGCAATCCAGGACTCCACGTAGGCAATTGGGGGGAACTGAAAAAAAATATTAGGTTAGTTTTTTTTAGAGGTGGCGCCTCAAAAATGTGAGGCGAGGAAGGCGCGCCTCAGTAAACTTGAGGCGTAAGCCTCAAATCCTGAACTTATTGCGTGGGCTTTGAGGCTTAAAGGGACCATATTGCGCTGAGGCGCGCCTTTTATTGCGCAATTTTAAACCATGACTTCACTAGCAAGTTTTTGCTTTTTGCTGATGATATTCTTCTTGTTGATAAATCTAGAGAGGGAATTGAAGATAAACTTGAATTATGTAAGTCAACCTTAGAGTTTTAAAGCTTCCGTTTGAGTAGATTTAAAAGTGAATACAGTGAGTGTAATTTTAGTTGTAATAGATTTTGAGGGGGTGTTGTGACTTTGTGTAATCAAGTTATTAATAAGAGCACATGTTTTAGATATCTCGGGTCTATTGTTCAATTGTTCAAAGTGACGGTGAAATAAATGAGGATATTATTTGTCGAATTTAAGTTAGATGGTTGTAGTGGAGGAATGCTTTGGGTCTGTTGTGTAATAGAAAAGTATCCCTCAAACTTAAGAGAAAATTCTATCAGATGGTGGTGAGACCTGCAATGCATTATGGCGCAGAATGTTGGCCATTAAAAGAGAAGTATAAAATTAAGTTAAGTGTTGTAGAGATGAGGATACACAGGTGGATGAGTGACTTTACTCTGAGAGAGAATGCGAAACGAGTATATAAATGAAGAGATTGAAGTAGCTCCAGTGAAAAATAAGATTAAGAAAGAATCGCCTTAGATTGTTTGTTCACATAAAATGTTGACCTTCCGATGACCCGATTAGGAGAGTAGATGTATTAGATTTGACCTGTGTTAAGAAAGATGGAGGTAGACCTAAAAAAAACTTGGTTATAAAATATTAGAAATGACCTTTTTTCTAGATTTAAATGAAAATTTGACTTTTAACATAAGACAATAGAGAAAAAAGATTCTTGTAGTCGACCCAAAGTAGTGGGACAAATGCTTGATGTTTTTGTATGCTTTTAGAAAATTCAAGTAATAGGAAGCGTGTATGGAATAACTCTGCTCTATATGGGCAAAGAGCTCTAATTTTCCTTTTCAAGTGTTGTTTAGTGTTTCAAGTGCAGGTGGAGTACTATTGTGTACACTTTTTAGTCATTGGAGCGCAAACCTATGTAGTTTGATCCACTCTTGATGAGGCATTTTAAAGTCTTACAAAGAGTTGAAAATTGATTTGTCAAACCTTTTCTATTCTTGACAAAACATGAACTATGGCATGTGGTTACGTCTTTTTGGGACTAATACAAGATCAAAAATAGCTTCAAGCCTTTATCGCACTATGCGGGGTCAGCTACATGAAACATTTTTCTCCATTGTGTCCAGTTAAGAGTCAAATTCTCATTTAAATCTAATGAATAAATGTCGTTTCTAATATTTTCTAATCAAGTCTTTTTAGGTCTACCTCTATCATCCTTAACATAAGCCAAATCTAATACATCTACTCTCCTAACTATATCATCGGAAGGCCGCCGTCTTATGTGGGAATAATGATAACATTTTTCTCTTCTAAATAGCTCGACATAGCAACAACAAAGCATTATTAAATGAAGCCATATATTTTAGTAAATGTTTCACGTGGTTACATATCTTGCATCAATTTTTATTGAGCAACATAGAAATCTTTCGTATTTCACATGTTTGTATTAAGAAGTAGAGAATATACAGAAACTTCATGATAACTTCTTTTTCACATTTCTCCTCTCTTCCACTTACACTTAATAATAGCTCATCTAAAGTTGACATAATTGAATCATAAATTAAATAATGGAAAGAAACATGGTAGTTTAAGCATGTGTGCATGTATAAGAAATCTTTTAATTTTTAACATCTCTCTTTCTCTGCCCACTCACACATACACACGTATGCAAGCCTATGCATGTATCTATGTGTTTGCGCGTGCTTATAAGTGCATATATTTTTTGACCCTTTATCAATCTTTTATGTATAAATAGAAATGCATGATGGCTCTGATGGGGACATCAGATCATGAATTAAGGCGTGGCCGTCGATCTACGGCCACGATAGAGTCGTTGTATTTTTTAGTCATTTTCATGAATTTGTCGTTTATTATGTTATTTGTCTGTTAGTATTTATGTTTTAGTTATTTTCTCATTTTACCCTTTTACTTAAGGGAGGTCGTATGTAAGTCCTAAGGGCATTGTCGTCTTTTTATTTTGAGTCCTTTTGTAAGAGGCTATTTATAGCCCTCATGTTGCACTTCATGAGTTAATGAATGATTATGAAAATTTTCTACGCTTGTGCTTGAGAGCTCTTGAGGAGAACTTGGAGAGATCCCTAGGAGAGGGAGAACGTATTATCACTTACCAACCTTGGAGACGGCCGGGTTCGTGGTTTTCACTTTGTCTTTCGTTGTCTCTTGTCACTTTCCCTTAGTCGTCTTCGTTGTCTCCACCCACCACCCGACCCCTTTCCCCCTTCACATCATCCACGGTTTCCCCACCTAAACCGCCGGCCTCATTGCTTCCCTTTGGGATTTTCCCCCCCAAACGCCACCACCTCTTGATTCCTTTCCATAGATAATTCTTCTTACTTTGGGAAGATTTCATTTCAAATTTGAAAACAAAAATTAAATTTGAAATTTCTTTCCTAATTTAAGAAACTTATTTTAGGAAAGTTTCCAAATTTAAATCCTATTTGAATTTCAAATTCAAGAGGAGTGAATTAATATCTTTCCTATTTCTTTTGGTTAAATTAAGAAACTCTTAAACCCTCTTCATTAATGCTCCCTTAAAGAAACTCTTAAACCCTCTTCATTAATGCTTCCTTAACCATCTATGCCACCGGCCCCCTTAGTGGTTGGATTAGGAATTCTTTCCTTAAACCCAACTCATCTCTTTGGAAATATTTTCCTTCTCTTGCCAGCCAGAATTTTCAAAACCTAAAGCCTTTAATTACTTTCCAAAACTGAGAGTGAAATTAGGAAATAACTCCCTAATTCTCCTCTACATCCCGTCGGCTCCCCTCACTGAATTTTTTCTTTTCCTAAAGTCTACCCAGATTCCATTGTTTCTCTTTGGGGAAAAGTTTGGGAATTCAACCTGCTGCTGGCCGAATTTTCCAAAGCCTCTCTCATTAATTTTCTTCCACTAAATCCTCTTCAAACTCCACCCAACATTGAGCCCTCTTCTTCCTAAAACTGCAGCCAGAAATTTCAGCTTGTTGCCCATGCAAACCCAGCCATTGCAAGCCTCACAACTGCTGTTTGGAAGATCAAAACTGCTGTCCATCAGTTTCCACTGAATTCTTTTCGCTGTAGCAACATCGGAGAAGTCTCTCCTTGTCATCCAACCCTTCCCAAAGTCAAAACAACGACCTCTCGCATGGATGGCTGACCCGGACACAAAATAAGACTTCTCCTACGACAAACTTCTTCAACATATCGGCTACTTGTTTCCGGATGTTGACTAAGGTGAACTTCTCCCCCTCTTCAATTAACCTTCTAATCCCCTAATCTTGTAGGTGATGACGAATCCCAAGGAGACGAGTTTCGCCTTTTGCCTAAGCTTAGTAAACGTAGGGTTTTATCTCGCCTTTGTCAAAGCCTAGTAAACGTAGGATTGAGTGCACTTTTATTTGCTTCTAATCTTATTGTTAGATTAGGGATTATGTGCTTATTTGGAAAATTGGTTAGTCCATCTTTCACTTACGTACTTATCATAGACAAAACTTGAGCCATGATGCCTACGTGGAAAGTATTGCTTGCAGTAGATAATCCTACTTTTCCATTTATCTTGTAAATTACTACGGAAAGTATCATCAGATTGATTGTCTTCATCAATTCTATAACGTAAATTATTTGTTGTTCTAGATGCGACCAAAAATACCTTTAGCTGTTTGACTTACACTTCAATGATCTTCAAACGTATAATTGAACCACTAGTTCTACTTTTATTTGTGGTATTACCTAGCATAAGGCTAGTGATTTTGATGTTGATGATGATCTTTTTCTTATTCTGGACGAATCTTGATATACTTGACTTTGTCTATAAGATTCAATTCCATATTATGTTCGTTCTCTTTTTAAACCTGTTATTCTATCAGTTCAACTAAAATAGTTTAAACTTTGATTGGCCAGGTTTTCTATAGATAATGTTACATCCCAATTTACTATTCCTTCATTGGAACATTAATGTGCCTTGTCTGTCTACTGTACATTTATTAAATGCTTGATAAACATTTAAGAGATATCCCTTGTAGCTATTACCCAAATTTTTTTGTTTTCTACCTGCCTATACTATACGATTTGATTGTTTGGTTCCCAGCTAGGATTTGCTTTTCCATCAAGCCAAAAGATTTTGATTGATGCTGTTGTGTTTGTTTTTCCAGACAGAATGGACCAGGGAGGAAGATGAGAAGTTGCTTCATCTTGCTAAGCTGATGCCTACTCAATGGAGAACAATTGCTCCAATTGTGGGACGAACACCTTCTCAATGCCTTGAGCGCTATGAGAAGCTTCTTGATGCTGCTTGTGCCAAGGATGAAAATTACGAACCTAATGATGATCCACGTAAGTTGAGACCTGGTGAGATTGATCCAAACCCAGAATCTAAGCCTGCTCGCCCAGATCCTGTAGATATGGATGAAGATGAAAAGGAAATGCTTTCAGAAGCACGGGCTAGGTTAGCTAACACTAGGGGTAAAAAGGCAAAGAGGAAGGCAAGGGAGAAACAGCTTGAGGAAGCAAGGAGGCTTGCCTCTTTGCAGAAAAGGAGAGAACTGAAGGCAGCTGGGATTGACAACAGGCATAGGAGGAGGAAAAGGAAGGGTATAGATTATAATGCTGAAATACCATTTGAGAAGAGGCCTCCTCCAGGTTTTTTTGATGTTTCAGGTGAGGAAAAACCTGCGGAGCAACATAAATTTCCGACAACTATTGAGGAGCTGGAAGGGAAAAGAAGAGTTGATATAGAAACCCAATTAAGGAGGCAAGATGCTGCAAGGAACAAAATCCAACAAAGGCTAGATTCTCCTGCAGCGATATTACAAGCTAATAAACTTAATGATCCTGCAGCGGTTAGGAAGAGGTCAAAATTGATGCTCCCTCCCCCACAGATTTCGGATCAGGAATTGGAGGAAATAGCAAAAATGGGTTATGCTAGTGATCTTACTTCAGGAAATGAGGAACTGGCTGAAGGCAGTGGTGCAACACGTGCCCTCGTTGCTGATTATTCTCAGACTCCAAGAAGGGGAATGACACCTCTCAGAACTCCTCAAAGAACTCCGGCAGGGAAGGTAGATGCTATTATGATGGAGGCGGAGAACCTTGCACGATTGAGGGAGTCTCAAACACCTCTTCTGGGTGGTGAGAATCCTGAGCTGCATCCTTCTGATTTTTCAGGTGTTACCCCAAGGAAAAGGGAGATGCAAACTCCTAATCCATTAGCAACACCATTGTCCAGCCCTGGACCTGCGGGTCTTACTCCAAGAATTGGCATGACTCCATCAAGAGATGGACCTGGTGGAACACCAAAGTTCACTCCTTTTAGGGATGATCTTCACATCAATGAAGATGTCGAAATGCAGGATAGTGCAAAGCTTGAACTGCGCAGGCAGGAAGAGATGAGAAGAAACTTGAGATCTGGTTTGACAAATCTTCCGCTGCCCAAAAATGAGTACCAAATAGTAATGCAACCAATTCCAGAGGAAAATGAAGAAATTGAGGAAAAAATTGAAGAAGACATGTCTGACAAAATAGCCAAAGACAAGGCAAGGGAACAAGCAAGAATGGAGGCCTTAATGAAAAAGAGGTCAAAAGTACTTCAGAGAGAGCTTCCAAGACCACCTGCGGCTTCATTAGAACTTATAAAAAATTTACTGGTTAAGGGTGATGAAGATAAAAGCTCATTTGTTCCTCCAACCCCATTTGAGCAAGCTGATGAAATGATAAATAAGGAGCTTCTATCTTTACTAGAGCATGATAATGCAAAATATCCTTTAAATGAAAAGTCTGACAAGGTCAAAGTCAAAGGGGTCAAGCGAGCTGAAAATGGTAAATCTTCAAATTCAATACCTGAAATTGAAGAGTTCGATGAGGCTGAACTGAGTGAGGTATGCTACATAGTGATCTTTGTCTAATATTTTAGATTTAATTCTACTGCAAAATAAGTGCTACTCTTATAACAAAATGAATTCTAGCGTTATCATTATTTTTTTGTTTAATATGCATTTGGATGAGTTAAGGAGTGTGATGTAGGACTTAAATGCTTAGGCAATATTAAATAAGAATTCACACGCTTTGGATGATAGCAATATTAAGTATTAAACTTGTAGCGATGTAAACAATAGAAGAAAACGAGAGAGGTGAAACTAGCTTAGGCCAAGTCACACAACCAAGAGTTAAGATCACAAAATAATCAATTATTCAGGTACAACATACACGATTGATTTTCAACAAGAAATTCCTAAATTAACAATGAGATTAAGTACCATGTGAGTCAACTCGCTCACTCTCTAGATTACTAGGCTTAGCGGAGAGAGTTAACACAATCCTTATGAATCAATTATGACCACAATTGAGGGCGACAATTAGGAAGATATAAAATTTGGAGGGAGAGTTCACTTTCATCAGAGTTTGGAAATAATCTGCCATTGTACGAAGGAGAGTTGGTCGTGTATGGCTTTGGCGAGGGTGAAGACGATCCTCTCTACGTATTCCTCTACAATTTGGTCAATTTCTAGGTTGAAATCGAAGAACAGTAAGTTGAGGATATCAACATGACCTTGATTGTCGTAAACAAACCCTTGATCTTGTTCAGGATCCGCCATACATCAGTGGACAGCAACTTCAAGGTTCGGGAACCTTTGGACAGCGATTGGAGACCTCTCCAACCGGCTGGACAACAAGGAAGAGTGTAGGAATTTCTGGACAGCACATGATTTATTACTGGACAGCAAGCAGGAACTGTTTTGGACAACAATACTGGTCTTGGGAGTTCTGGACAGCAATCTCTTGGTCCAGAAATATGGACAGCAGTTGTGAGCGGATCTAGGCGGCTAGGGTTGATGTGGACGGCTATGGGAAAGAGATCATATCCCTTAAATGACAAGGGGAATAATTGGGGGAGGTAATAATAGAGATAGAATGAGAAAAAGGAAGGGAGTGGAGAGGGGAGGCCAACAGGTATAGAGGTGGGGAAAGGGTGTGGGGAATTTAAGGGAGTTTCTGAACTTGAATTAATGATTAAGGAAAGGGAAAATTAGGATAGATTTCTGTTGAAACAGAGAATTTGAGAGGGAAAAGCTTGAATTTTATTAAGCAATCTACTCCCTATTTATATATCTATACAAGGTGTATCGATAAGGAAACAAATAACTCTTATAATAACATGAATACAATTATTCCTAAATCAATGGGAGGAATTAATGCTATCCATGTAGTCTTCCCACGGATTACTGTTCACAGCCGTGGATGTCTTTGGGATCGTAAGGTTGAGATTTAACAATAATAGATATATGATAAAAACTTAAAGTGTAAAACCCGAAAATCATGAAAACGTCGAACAATCACGTCGCGACAAAATTAGGCGAATTGTCAAAGTTGTCGGAATTTGACGCAATCAATTTTATAAAATTCTACGCGAAATTTCAAGCGATTTGGTACAAAGAACTTATACTTAATTTCGCACGAATTTAAAATTAAAAATTGACGAAGATTAGTTAAGGATAAATTACTTAATAGTTCATCTTAATTCTTAAGAGAAATTAGGGAATGAAGGGTACATGCATAATTTGAATACCTCCTAACAATGTTGACAAAATGTGCATGCATAGGAGAAAGAGAGAGATGTTAGGAAGAGGAGTCATCAATGGCAGAAGTTTGTTATAAAGAAATGAAAATAAAATTGGGAGAGGCACATAAGTAAGGTATTTTTTGCCTATGTACGTGGTTTGAGAGGGGCCACCATTTATATCCTGAGAATTTAGATTCTGCAAGAGAAAAACATCCCCTTGATGTATTTCTTTTTTAATAAAAACTTCTTTTTTGTTTATTATTATTATTATTCTTATTATTATTATTATTATTAGTAGTCGTATTATTTT
>NW_021319579.1:2272231-2299445 GCF_001605985.2 Dendrobium catenatum
ACTTAACCTAAACCTAACCGGCCAGCCGTATCCATCCCCTTGCCTCCCAAACTCAAACTCCTATTTACTACTTTCCTTCTATTCCACATCTTAATTATGAAAGTTTTTCAAATTTCAAAATTCAAATCAATGTGAAATTTTAGATCCCTTCTAAATAGGATAACTTTTATGTTAGAAACTTTCCTATTATGCTTACAATTAAATCTAATTAAGAAATTGTTAAATCTCAACCTTACGATCCAAAGACATCCACGGCTGTGAACAGTAATCCGTGAAGATACATGGATAGCATTTAATTCCTCCCATTTGATTTAGGAATAATTGTAATCATGTTATTAGAGTTATTCTTGTTTCCTTATCAGATACACCCTTGTATAGATCCTATAAATAGGAGTAGATTGCTTTAATAAAATTCAGATTTTCGCCTCTCAAATTCCTCTGGTTTCACACATGGTATCAGAGCCAACGGCATTTAATTGCCATCGGTAAGAACCGATCCTAGATCGTCGAATGAGGAAAGAAAAGGAGAAGCTCGGACTTGATCGTTGCCAGACTCGTGTAACGCGCGACGAAACAAGACCTGAGCCGAAAGCAATGCTTTTCGATCGGAACTTTCACTTCGATCCGAGAGGAAGGTTCGAAGTCGTCGAAGGGAAGAAAGAAGAACGTCCGGACGTGCCGACGTACTGAACGTATCTAGAGGAGGTCCGTCCACAGCATCGTCTTCAACGACCTTCTCTCCGAGCCGAGCGACCGTCATCTCGAGCCGACGGAAGGAGTGGACACGGCAAGCACCTACCGATCCGACCAAAAAGGGAAAGTCGACGAAGGAGCGAAAGCGCCTCACGCTTGAGCGACTTCTCCGAGCCGACCAAAAGGGAAAGTGGACGAAGAAACTCCCGCTCGTGCGTGCCTAGTTAACCTCAAAAACAATCGAGTCTTTTTAAAGAACTCGTTGACCCGATTAAATAATCGGAAAAGAAAAAAAAACTCTTATTTCGACCGCTTTATTGTCGATCAGGAAAAATTTTGGGAAGCCTTCATTGCTAACACACAGACATACAGATAGTCTTGACTTACTATCATAATGCAGAAATTTAAATTCCTCGAAGTATTAGAAGTAACTGAGGAGTCGATGGTTCACAAGGGCGAGGTGACCTTCAAAGCATCAATCTTCCTATGTCTAAATGGAAAGAATACCTGTAAGTGTCTCAATTGTGAAGACCTACTTAAAAGAGAAAGGGAAAATACACCACCCTTCTTGAAGGAGACCAAAGAAGAGATCCTAAATTTGGGGGCATGCGGAATGGAAACAGACTCCATGATTAATGTCATGGTGTCGGAATTAACCATGACTCCAGAATTTAGCGATACATTTTATGTTCTTTTGACTGCAAGGTCATATGGGATGCTTGCTAGACAAACCTTTCTCCAAAGTCGTGAATGCGGCTCAGAATCTTTGAAGTTAAAGTCAAAGTTGGAAGCACGAAGCAGGGGAGTTAGCACAGTGATGGAGTATGCCACCATTCTACAAAATCAGTGGCAAGAACTTGATTACTATAAGGTGCATTGAAACAGATGTCCGGAGGAATGCTGCGATCCTAAGAACTTTATTGAAAAAGATAGAGTTTATGATTTTTCCTTCTTGCAGACAATGAGAAATTTGATCAAGGTTAGAGTTCAGAATCCTCGGCAAGGAGAGCACCAATCACTCAACGAAAACTAATTTCTCTCATCCGAGCAGAAGAAAGTCGACGAAGTTTTGCTAAAAAGGCCGTTGAATGCTCAGCAATGGTGATGAACAAAGAATCATCATGGAAGGAGAAGGTAAAGATTTCTTCATAATTCAAAAGATAAAGACTCACTTTGGTGCAGCTATTGCAAAGAAGTCAAGAACACACAAAAGAAATATGTGGAAGATACAGAAAACCCCCAAACAATGGCAGTGGAAAAAGGGTAAACAATGAGTACATCACATGCAACAACACTACAAGTAAGCCAGAAAGCTCAGTCCAGTCTTTGGAGAATTGCAACTAAAGAAGATATTGTAATTGAAACGACTTCCTGTATCTCTTGAAAAACAAATGCTTCTTCTTCACTTGCACTCTCGGTAAGACTCTAATTTCTATTAGTTTAAGTGCTTTTAGAAATCATTTAAAGAAAATTTGGATCATTGATTCAGGAGCCCCAGATCATATGACCCACTACCCAATCCACCTCATAAAACTATACTCCTTGCCAAACACAAAAAAATTACACTTGCTGATGGTTCTCATTACCACGGTAGCTGGCCAAGGAGACATCATATTATCACCATCCCTCGCCCTAAAAAATGTTGCCTCCACGTACACAAATTATCAAACAAAGACCTGAAATATCTATACAAAAACTTAACGATACCATAATTGTCAAGCATTGTTTAACCTACTTATTGTTTTATTCAGACCGGAGATCGGAGAAGAAGAATGGACTTGCTAAGGAGAAAAGCAGGATTGTACTACTGGAAGTAACGCAAACAATCTAAAAGGAGTTGGCTCTTTGTTATACCTAGTCGATAAGGAAACTCCGTATTTGGCTTCATCATTCATAGACTAGGACACTCCATCTTTTTGATGTTCTAAAATCATATGTATCCGCAACTTTTTTTCATAATTTTAGACATAAAATGTTTCATTGTGAAACAGTGAGGTTTGGCTAAAACATAAAAAGAACCTCCTTCCCAAATAAAAGTAGAGAATGTGCTACTCCTTTCTACCTATGTCATTAGTGATATATGGGACCTCTAAAATTCCCAATACTCTCTGAGGCACGTTGGTTTGAGGTCATTCATCTGATGATTGCACAAGAGTCTCTTGGATCTCATCTCCTTAAACATAAATCCGATGTTTAGCAACATTGTTCCGCATCTTTCATTCCATGATCAAAAATCAATTCAAGGGTAAAAATAAAAAGTTTCGCTCCGATACTCCAAAGATTTATTTCAACCAAACCCTTCTCTACTTCCAGAGTGAACGGGATATCCATGAAGTCCTCCTGTGTTCACACCCCACAACAAAAATGGGGTTGCGAGAGAAAAATGATCACATACTAGCCTTACCGCAACTTTCCTAATTTCACTAAAATACACCCAATCACTATTGGGGGGGAAGCTCTTTTAACTGCACGCATATCTCATAACCGACTACCTTCACGCCTAGCCGTCAAACTCCAATGGAGACCTGTTCCTCTTTTTACCCAGAATTTCGAACCCATCATAGAATCTTAAACCAAAATCTTTGGAGATGTACTGTCCTAATGTTCATATTCACAGCCAGGGAGCGAGAAAAATTAGAATCCAAGGACTCAATGCATTCTTTATTGCTTACTCTGCACCCAAAAAGGGTATAAGTGTTATCCACTCTCACCAACAAGAAACTTTGTCTCTATTGATGTTACCCTTTGCTGAACGGAATTCCTATTTTTCAAAACTCTCTCAGGGGAGAGACTGAACTTGAGGAAGATGAGCGGAAAATGAACCTAGCACCTCTTGACCTTCCTCCACACACCATCAGAAAATCCACACTGCCACAACCTAAGAAAGGGAAAACAAATGACAACACTATCATTAGCATTTGGAAGGTTTTTACTCAGACGTACAAGTCCAGAGCTGTGCCCCAAAGCAGATCCAGAATCGGAACCATCTCCTGAAATAAGGTTAAGTTCACCACCTTCCCTTATACCCTATAAACACTCTATTCTTCAAAACAACTTTTTGTTCCCCCTTTTTTTTCTCATCATCACACAAACAAATTTTACTTGTTAATTAAGAAAGATATCCATACTTCTAAAGATGTTTTCTGAGGCCTTATCTGATAAAAATTGGAAAAAATGCCACTGAAAGGATGAAATGCAGGCCTGGAAAGACAAACTTGGGGAGATCGTCAATCTACCGATAGAGAAAAAATCGGTTGGTTGGCAAATGGGTATTCTCAAGTAAAATTCAATGCTGATTGACACACTAGAGAGTATAAGGCAAGACTAGTGGCAAAAGGGTTTACTCAAACGTATGGCACTGACTACAAGAAATACGTTTGCAGCCTGTAGCCAAAGATGAATACTGTCTTGAATACTCTCTACACTACAGCCAAATACAATGCACCTGGAGCAATTGGATGTGAAAAAATGCATTCTTGCATTGGGGGACTTGGAAGAGAGAGATATTTTATGGAAATACCACAGGGTTTAAAGAAAAAAAAAAAAAAAAAAAAAATCTAAAGATCCCTGAAATAACAAGGTATGCACTGAAAAAGGCTTCTATAATGGGCTCAAACAATCACCAAGGCCTGGTTCGAAGATTCTCTAAATTATGCTCCTGAATGGTATCGAGAGTCATGGGTGATCAATACACTATTCTTTCAAACACTCATACGCAGGGGGGAAGTCACAATACTATTGAGTGTATGCTTGATTGATATTATTTTGACAAGGACAGAAATAATGAAGAGGAGAGTCAGTTTAAGGAAAAGTCTTACTAGGAATTTTGCATCAAAAGAACTTGGTAGACTAAAATATTCCTCGGAATTGAAGTAGCTCACTCTCAGCAAGGAATCTTCATTTCCACAAACAGAAATACATTCAAGACATCTTTCCAAGAGAAACCAGTAAACTAGCCTGTAAACCACACCAACACAGTAGGAACCTTAAATTTAAACTGGAGAAGCTAAAGGAAGATCATAATCGTAGATAAAGGGGCCTACCAAGTAACTTGTAGGGAATTATCTTACCTCTCCCCACACTAGACAGACATAGCATTTGCTGTAAAGCAATGGCAGTCAGTTTATGCAGAATCCAAAGCAGATTCAACAATGCAAGCAGTAGACAGGATATTGCACTACCTAAAGGGAAGTCTCTTTAAGAGAGATGTGGATGACCCAGAGAGTATAACACGGATGCTGACTACAAGATCCAAGTTGAAGAAGATCTACTTCTAGATATTGCACTTTCTTGAGGAAACCCTTATTAAACAATGGAGAAAGCAAGAAACAGAAAATGTGGTGGCAAGATCCAGTCAGAAGCAGAATATGCAGCCTATGGCCTTGGGAATATGTGAGCTACTGTGGATCAAAATAATCCTAGAAGATCTAAAAGTTAAGTGGGATGGCCATGAGCTACATTGTGACAACAAATCAGCGATCACATAGCCCACAATCCATCCAGCATGACAGGACAAAGCACATAGAAGTGGACAGACATTTTATTAAAAGAAAAACTAGACAATGGTTTAGTAGTGTTGCCAATGTATCATCAATAGGATCAACTTGCAGATTTCCTTACCTAAAGGATTGGACAGTCTGTCTTCCTCCCGAATGATTGACAAGCTGGGAAATGACGGATCCATATTTCCCAGCTTGAAGGGAAGTGTTAAATCTCAACCTTAACGATCCAAAAGACATCCACGGCTGTGAACATGTAATCCGTGGGAAGACTCATGGATACGCATTAATTCTCCATTGACATTTTAGGATAATTTGTAATTCCATGTTATTATAAGAGTTTATTTGTTTCCTTATCGATAAACCTTGTATAGATATATAAATAGGGATAAGATAGCTTATAAATTCAAGAGCTTTTTTCCTCTCAAGATTCCTCTGTTTCAACAGAAATCTATCCTATTTTCCCTTCCCTTATCCATTATTCAAGTTCAGAAACTCCCTTAAATTCCCAGAACACCCTTTCCACTCATAACTGTTGGCCTCCCCTCTCCCCCTTCCTTTTCTCATTCTATCTCTATTATTACCTCCCCAATTACTCCCCTTGTCATTTAAGGATAATGATCTCTTTCCCATAGCCGTCCACAATCAACCTAGCCGCCTAGATCCGCTCACAACTGTTCCATATTTCTGACCAAGTTTGCTTGTCCAGAACTCCCAAGACCAGTATTGTTGTCAAAACAGTTCCTGCTTGCTTGTCCAGTAATAAAATCATGTGCTTGTCCAGAAATTCCTACTCTTCCTTGGGTTGTTCCAGCCGGTGGAGAGGTCTTCCAATCGCTGTCCAAAGTTCCCGAACCTTGAAGTTGCCTGTCAACTGATGTATGGCGGATCCTGAACTAAGATCAACGGGTTATGTTTACGACAGTCCAAGGTCATGTTGGATATCCTCAACTTACTGTTCTTACGATGTAACCCTAGAAATTGAACCAACCATTGTAGAGGATACGTAGAGAGGATCGTCTTCACCCTCCGCAAAGCCATACCACAAGCCAGACTCTCCTTCGTACAGATGCAGATATTTCCAAACTCTGATGAAAGTGAACTCTCCCTCCAAAATTTTTATATCTTCCTAATTGTCGCCCTCAATTGTGGGTCATAATTGATTCCATAAGATGTGTTAACTCTCTCTGCTAAGCTAGTAATTAAGAGGAGTGAGGCGAGTTGACTCACATGTTACTTAATCTCAATTTTAAAATTTAAGGAATTTCTTGTTGAAAATCATACGTGTATGTTGTACCTAATAATTGATTATTTTTGGTGGATTTAACTCTTGGGTTGTGTGACTTGGCCTAAGCTATTTTCACCCCTCTCGTTTTCTTCTATTGTTTAAATCGCTACTACAAAGTTTTAAATACTTAATTATTGCTAATCATCCAAAAGCGTGCGGTGTGATTCTTTTTAATCATTCGCCTAAGCATTTAAGTCCTACATCACACTCCTTAACCTCATCCAAGATGCAATATTAAACAAAAATAATGATAACGCTAAATTCTTTTGTTATAAGAGTAGCACTTAATTTTGCAGTAGAATTAAATCTAAAAATAATTAGAAAAGATCACTATGTAGCAATACCTCACTCAGTTCAGCCTCATCGAACTCTTCAATTCAGGTATTGAATTTGAAGATCTATACCATTTTTCAGCTCGCTTACCCCTTTGACTTGACCTTGTCAGATTTTCATTTAAAGGCATATTTGCATTATCATGGCTCTAGTAAAGAATAGAAGCTCCTTATTTTATCATTCCATCAGCTTGCTCATGGTTGGAGGAACAAATGAGCTTTTTATCTTCATACCCTAACCAGTAAATTTTTTTTTTATAATTCCTAATGAAGCCGCAGTGGTCTTGGCAAGCTCCTCTGAAGTACTTTTGACTCTTTTTTCATTAGGCTCCATTCTTATTTGTTCTTGCCTTGTCTTAGGCTATTTTGTCAGACATGTCTTTCTTCAATTTTTTCCTCAATTTCTTCATTTTCCTCTGGAATGGTTGCATTACTATTTGGTACTCATTTTTGGGCAGCGGGCAAGATTTGTCCAAACCAGATCTCAAGTTTCTTCTCATCTCTTCCTGCCCTGCGCAGGTTCAAGCTTTGCACTATCCTGCATTTCGACATCTTCATTGATGTGAAGATCAATCCACTAAAAAGGATGAACTATGGTGTTTCCACCAGGTCCCATCTCTTGAATGGATCATGCCAATTCTTGGAGTGAAGACCCGCAGGTCCCAGGCTGGACATGGTGTTGCTAATGGATTAGGAGATTTGCATCTCCCTTTCCTTGGGTAACACCTGAAAATCAGAAGGATGCAGCTTCTCAGGTTCTCAAACCACCCAGAAGAGGTGTTTAGGACTCCCTCAATCGGTGCAGGTTCTCCGCCTCCATCAATAATAGCATCTACCTTCCTGCCGGAGTTCTTTGAGGAGTTCTGAGAGTGTCATTCCCTTCTTGGAGTCCTGAAGAATAATCAGCAACGAGGCACGTGTCTGCACCAATGCCTTCAGCCAGTTCCTCATTTCCTGAAGTAAGATCCTAGCATAACCCATTTTTGCTATTCCTCCAATTCCTGGATTCCGAAAATCTGTGGGGGAGGGAGCAATCAATTTTGAACCTCTCCTAACCGCTGCAGGATCAATTAGTTTATTAGCTTAGGTACATATCCGCTGCAGGAGAAATCTAGCCTTTGTTGGATTTTGTTCCTTGCAGCATCTTGCCTCCTTAATTGGGTTTCTATATCAACTCTTCTTTTCCCTTCCCTCTCAATAGTCGGTCGGAATTTATGTTGCCTTCCCGCAGGTTTTTCCTCACCTGAAACATCAAAAAAACCTGGCAGGAGGCTTTCTAAATGGTATTTCAGCATTATAATCTATACCCTTCCTTTTTTCCTCCTCCTATGTCCTGTTGTCAATCCCAGCTGCTTCAAGTTCTCTCCTTTTCTTCAAAGAGGCAAAGCCTCCTTGCTTCCTCAAGCTGTTTCTTCCCTTGCCTTCCTTTTGGCCTTTTTACCCCTAGTTGTTACGCTAACCTAAGCCGTGCTTCTGAAAGCATTTTCCTTTTCATCTTCATCCATATTCTACAGGATCTGGGGCGAGCAGGCCTTAGATTCTGGTTTGGATCAATCTCAACCAGGTTCAACTTACGTGGACATCATTAGTATCGTAAATTTTCATCCTTGCACAAGCCAGCATCAAGAAGCTTCTCATAGCGCTCAAGGCATTGAGAAGGTTTTCGTCCCAACAATTGGATTGCAATTGTTTCCATTGAGTAGGCATCAGCTTAGCAAGATGAAAGCAACTTCTCATCTTCCTCCTGGTCCATTCTGTCTGGAAAAACAAACACACTTTTAACGCAATCCAATCAAAATCTTTTCGGCCTTGATGGAAAAGCCAATCCTAGCTGGGGAACCAAAACAATCAAATCGTATGTATAGGCAGTAGAAAACAAAAAAATTTGGGGTAATTAGCTACAGGGATATCTCTTAAATGTTTTATCAAGCATTTAATAAATGTAACAGTAGACAGACAAGGCAACATTAATGTTCCAGATGAAGAAATAGTAAATTGGGATGTAACATTATTATGAAAACCTGGCCATCAAAGTTTAAAACTCATTTTAGTTACAGCTGATAGAAAACAGGTTTAAAAGAGAACGAACCATAATATGGAATTGATTCTATAGTCAAGTATATCAGATTCGTCCAGAATAAAAAGATTATCATCAAACATCAAAATCACTTAGCCTTATGCTAGGTAATACACAAATAAAAGTAGAATAAGGTGGTTCAATTATACGTTTGAAAGATCATTGAATGGTAAGTCAAACAGCTAAAGGTATTTTGGTCGACATCTAGGAACAACAAATAATTTACGTTATAGAATTCGATGAAGACAAAATCTGATGGATACTTTCCGTATTAATTAACAAGATAAAAATGGAAACGTAGGATTATCTACTGCAAGCAATACTTTCCACCGTGGCATGATGGCCTCAGTTTTGTCTATGATAAGTAACGTAAGGTGAAAGGTGGACTAACCAATTTTCCAAATAAGCTACATTATCCCTAATCTAAACACATAAGATTAAGAAAGAAATAAATAGTGCACTAATCCTACGTTTACTAGGCTTTGACAAAGGCGAGATAAACCCTACGTTTTACTAAGCTTCAGGCAAAAGGCGAACTCGTCTCCTTGGGATTCGTCATCACCTACAAGAATTTAGGGGATTAGATCAGGTTAATTGAAAGAGGGGGAGAAAGTTCACCTTAGTCAACATCCGGAAACAAGTAGCCGATATGTTGAAGAAGTTGTCTAGGAGAAATCTTATTTTGTGCTCGGGTCCAGCCATCCATGCCGAGAGTCGTTGTTCTTGACTTTGGGAAGGGTTGATGACAAGAGAGACTTCTCCGATGTTGCTACAGCGAAAAGAATTCAGTGGAAACTGATGGACAGCAGTTTTGATCTCCAAACGCAAAGTTGTGAGGCTTGCAATGCTGGTTCATGGGCAACAAGCTGAATTTCTGGCTGCAGTTTTTAGGAAGAAGAGGGCTCAATTGTTGGGTTGGATTTGCAAGAGGAATTTAGTTGGAAGAAAATTATGAGAGAGCCTTTGGAAAATTCGGCCAGCAGCAGGTTGAATTCCAAACTTTTCCCCAAAGAGAAACATGGAATCTGGGTAGACTTTAGGAAAGAAAAATTCAGTGAGGGGAGCCGACGGGAAATGTAGAGGAGAAATTAGGGAGTTTATTTCCTAATTCACTCCAAGTTTTTGGAAAGGTAATTAAAGGCTTTAAGGTTTTTTGAAAATTCTGGCTCGCAAGAGAAGGAAAATATTTCAAAGAGATGAGATAGGATTTAAGGAAAGAATCCTAATCCAACCACTAAGGGGGCCGGTGGCATAGAATGATTAAGGGAGAAATTAAATAAGAGGGTTTAAGAAAAAAGTTTCTTAATTTACCAAAGAAAAATAGGAAAAGATCATTAATGTCACTCTCTTGAATTTGAAATTCAAATGGATTTAAATTGAAACTTTCCTAAAATAAGTTTCTTAAATAGGAAAGAAATTTCAAATCTTAAATTTTTTGTTTTCAAATTTAAATGAAATCTTCCCAAAAGTAAGAAGAATTATCTATGGAAAAGGAATCAAGAGGTGGTGGCGTTTGGGGGGGGGGGGTGGTTAGGGTTAGGGTTAGGGTTTAGGGTTGGGTTTTGATATATGGGCCGATGGCTACGGGGGAGGGGCAAAGCCTTTTGTGGTCGGTGGTTTGTAGGTGGAAGAGGGGTGGCCGGTTGGGTTGTAGCGGTGGTGGGGTTTGGCTGAGAGGGGGACGAGGGAGTTATGGCTAGCGGTTTAGGGATGAGGGAGGGAAAGGATTGGAGGAAGATGAAGAACAAACCCGGACTTCTCCTTCTCACAAGAACTCTAAGCCAAACCTGACCAGTCTGCCAAACAGGTTGACCCTAACCCGAAATTTTCGAGTCGGGTGTGGGTCGGATTTTTCAATTCGTGTCAAATATTGACACCCCTAGCTCTACCCTTCTCACAAGAACTCTAAGCCAAACCTGACCAGTCTGCCAAACAGGTTGACCCTAACCCGAAATTTTCGAGTCGGGTGTGGGTCGGATTTTTCAATTCGTGTCAAATATTGACACCCCTAGCTCTACTGTAGAATTGCTTTGAAGTGTTATGGTTATTAATAATGTAAACCAGGAGTCCTGATGATTTATTATTTTGTCAATTATTGCTATTTGTAAATATATGTGCATATCTACCAGTTAAATTTCTAATTTTGAAAGATACCGTACCTAATTTGTTAGGACTGAAAAAGCAAGCTTACTGGCACCGAGTTGCTTATTCCTTCCATTTTTGTATTCGTTTCTTCATTTTTTTCCTCATTTCCATGAAGAAAATAATTTATGTATGCGGTTCTTAAGCGGGGCATTCAAACTCTTGCCTTTATTTACTTGATTCACAGAGTAGGCCACAAAATGTTAAGGGAAAATGGAGTAGACCTACTGGTTTCCAGATGATAATTGTCAAGATTTCCGTTAGCTTATCTTTTGGTATTTGCATTTTCTTCTCCTTAGTGTGACGCATGATGCTTCTCTGCAGTGTGTATAGTTTACTTCTTTTAAACAATTGGATATATTATTGTTAAAATGTTGATTATAGTTAACCAACCCCAAATAGTGGCTTATTATGATGATGCAGACATCTGCATGACTGCATTTTGATAGAAAACTCTTGTAGAATTCAAGAGTAAACCTAACAATGATTGATTTCAACAATTTGCCAACACAATTTGAAAGAAAAACCAATGGATGTTGTACAAACAACATAGTATTAGATGAACTCTCAAAGAATAGAACATAATACATTTGATCCTCTATTCGAGAGGAGGATCTATCTCTCCTACTTCTCTAGACATCGCTAGAGCCTAAGCACAAAAAAATATAAGAACAAACTCAGCACAATAACAAGTTATCCCAACCCGAACCCCTCTCCTCTATTTATAGCATAGAAAAATGATCTCAATTACTAATTAACCCCTCTCCTAAATCAGATCATACCTAAAACAACCACCAATCAGCCCCCTCGGTCCAATCTTGCCTAAATTTATTCTTTCTCTTTAAGCAATGGGGCCCCACCAATCAGTCGACCCCTCCCCTTAATCAGAGTTTGCCAAAAATCAATGTTTCCCTTTCAAGTAGTGAGCCCCACCGGAGGACGGTGGCTAATTAATCGGAACAGTAGGCCTCTGCCTGCTATAGACCAAGGGCCGACCCAATTGGCTAGCTGGACTAGTCTATCAATACCTCATTCCCGAAGATCCACCTTGTTCTCAAGGTGAAAAGTCGGAAATTGATCTTGCATCCTCTCGTAAGGTTCCCATGTAGCATCATAATCAGGAAGGTTCCTCCATTTGATCAACGTTTCTTTAATCCCTCCTACCTAGCCTACCCCGTGCAACTCTAGTGATTCTAATACCACTTCCAAATCTTTAGTTAATGTTGTCGGCAACTCTGAACTAGCGATGTGATCCCCTATAGTTCTCCTTAGCTTTGACACGTGGAATATCGGATGTATGGTAGTGGTCGAAGGTAGCTTCAGTCAACATGTCACAGCTCCGATCCTTTCTTCTATCTGAAATGGGCCAAAGTACCGTGGGGCCAACTTCTCATTCCTCCTAATAGCCACTGTCCGCTACCTGTATCCCCTATCTCGAACTTGACATCTTTCCTGTGCTTATCCGCCTGTCTTTTCATAATATGCTGGGCTCTCAACAGATGTCTTTTCAGTTCCTCTAGTGTTTTGTCTCTTTCTTCTAAGTACCGCTCTACTGAAAAAATTGATGTCATTTTGTCCAAAGTGTACCAAATGAGGTGGATCTCTGCCGTACAACACTTTAAAAGGAGTCATCTGGGACGCTGAATGGTATAGTGTTGTACCAATATTCCGCTCATGCCATCCACTTAGCTCACAATCGAGGTGTCTCTGAAGCAAAGCATCACAGGTATGTCTCCAAGCTCATATTGACCACCTTTGTTTGTCCCATCCATCTGAGAAAGAGCTCTGATACCACTTTGATAAGAAACTCTTATAGAATTCAATAGCAAACCTAACAGTGATTGATTTCAACGATTTGCCAACACAATTTTGGAAGAAAAACCTAAAGAAGTATAACAAACAACATAGTGTTAGATGAACTCTCAAAGAACAAAACAAGATATAGATGATCCTCAATTTGAGAGGAGGATATATCTCTCATACTTCTCTAGACATCGCTAGAGCCTAAGCACACAAGAACAAACTCAGCACAAGTAACAAGATATCCAAACCCTAATCCCTCTCCTTTATTTATAGCATATAAAAATAATCTCAATTACTTATTTTGTCAATATTTTTTTTTCTACGTTGGCTTTTAGATTATGTCCTGTCTATTGCATAGGCTGCCATCTTTCAACAGGGAACCTAAATGAATGATGCGCAGAATACATTTACTATTCTAGTTTCCTGTTTCACTGAATTTTAGCTTGAAGTTGTGCTGTTATTTGATATAGAACTTGTTAGGGTCTTGTGTTTCTGATACAAATTTAATATGAGTTGTAAAAATGATGCAAGAAAACTAGAGTGAAGAGACAAGTTGGAGAACACCAGGACAAAACATAAACCAACTCGATTCAAATATAGCTTGCAAACATCCAAACAAACTTCGAAGAAACAAAAGCCAAATCAAACGAAACAAAATAAAATCATAAAAATGCTATCCTTAGTACAACTGTCTAGCGGTTTCCTCACATGCAACGAAAGTAGGAAAATATAGTAAAATTATGCTTAGGCTTGCAAACCGAGGGTTCACCACTGCAAAAGAGTCCCCAAACATCCTACCAAAAACTCCTCCGGCAAATGTCTCCAAATTTCAGTCAACATACACTTCCAAAGCTAAAGAAGAAGGATACAGATGAAGTGGAACTTGCGTAGAGAAGAAGAGGTTAGAAGCCAAGACGAAATAGAGAGGAGGAAAGGGGATGGAACAAACTCTCAAGCTTTTCCAAGAGAAGAAACCCTCAGGTTTTTGTAGAGACTTTGCTCAGAATTTTCAACAACCTTTTCCATCCAAAAACAACTCTTTTTTATAGGCAAGGCTAGGACTGATACCGTAGTCATCGCCTTCTTCAAGCTCTCAAATGCTGAATGTGGCCGCCTCCCCCCATAGGAACTCGTCATTCTTTAACTGTTTAGTGAGTGGCCATGCTATGGAGCTGTACCCCTTCACGAACCTCCTGTAGTAACCCGTCAGTCCTAGGAATCCCCTCAATTCCTTCAGATTTTTTGGCACTGGCCACCTTATTATTGCTTCAATTTTGAACTGATCTGCTGCAACTCCCTCTTTTGATACCACATGGCCCAAATACTCTACACTGGTGCTCCCGCAATACCTCTAACACCCTCTTCAAATGCTCCCAATGCTCCTCTTATATCCTGCTGTAGACCAGGATGTCGTCAAAGAATACCAGTATAAATCGTCTGAGATAAGGTTTGAAAACCTTATTCATAAGAGCTTGGAAAGTAGCTGGAGCATTGGTGAGGCCAAATGACATCACCAGGAACTCATAACGTCCTTCATGAGTTCTAAAGGCCGTTTTGGGTACATCCTCCTTCATTTAGATCTGATGGTAACCCGATTTAAGTCTATCTTGTTGAAGATCACGGTCCCACTCAATTCATCTAGCAGCTCGTCAATGACTGGTATAGGAAACTTGTCAGGTATAGTTTCCTTATTGAGTGCTCTATAGTCCACACAAAAATGCCAGATGTCGTCCTTCTTTTTCACCAATAGAATAGGGCTAGAAAAGGGGCTGATGCTGGGTCTGATGATTTCTGCCTCCATCATCTCTCTAATCAACCTTTTTATTTCATCATTCTGATACTGAGGGTAGCGATAAGGTCTGACACTGATGGGCGACACTCCCTCCTTCAACACGATGGCATGCTCCTGCTCTATCTACGGTGGCAATCCCTAAGGTGGCTGAAACACCTCTTGAAACTGCTGAATCAACAGCTGAATGGAGAGGGGTATGTCTCCTCCCTCCTCCAATCTCGCTCCCTCCAAACTGTGCAACTCCACCAAATACCCTCCGCCTGCCAACTGGATATCTCTCACGATTGTTTTAAGAGAAACCAGGTATTTGGAAAGCCCGCACCCCCACTACCTTCCTTCCATCCACCATCAACTCCATCGTGAGTGCTCCCCAATTCACTTTGGTGTCACCCAAAGTTTGCAGCCATTTCATCCCCAGGATGTTGTCCGTGCTCCCAAGCTCCAGTGGAAGAAAGTCCTCCCTAACCTGTATCCCCTGGATCGTCAGTCGCACTCATTTGCAAATCCCCTAGCCTTTATCCACTTTCCCTGTGCCCATCATCACCTCGTAACAACCGGTGTCCACCAATCTCACTCCTAGTTGGTCGACGACCTGGGTGGAAATGAAATTGTGAGTAGCCCAACTATCAATTAACACCACAACCTCCCGGTCCTCCATCTCTCCCTTCACCTTCATAGTTTGATTCGTAGTGAATCCTACCATTGAGTTCAGGGAGACCTCAGTTAGATCCAAGTGTAGCTTCTCCTCCATTTCCTCCTCTGTCTCCTCCTCACCTCCCTCCTCAGTTTCCTCGTCATCGCAGACGGTGAGAACTTGAAGAGTTCGGTCCTTACACCGATGTCCTGGTTTGCACTTTTCATCGCATCGGAAGCACAACCCCTTAGCCCTCTTCTCCTGCATCTCTTTCTCTGTCAGCGGGTTGAAGTTTCCCTCATTTCCTCCTCATGTCTTCTCCTTGGTATCCTCTCAATTCCCTCCTGTTGCAGGACCTTTAGGTGCGAGGTGAGTAGTTGTCATCCTGTACGTGCCCCCGGTGCTGCTACTCCTGGCTCCCTTCTCCAAACTCCTCTGATTTTCCACCAGTTGGGCCAACTTCATGGCTTCCCCCAAGTCACGGGGCATCAACACCTTCACTGCTGCTCGAATCTCTGCCTTCAACCCTTTCATGAAATTCTCCTCCAACACTTATCTGAGAGTCACTCCACCCTACTAGCTAGGTGCTCAAACTGCTCCCTGTAATCTGCCACTGGTCTCTCCTGTGTCAAAGCAAAGAACTGCTCATAGAAGTCTCCTCCCCGATCGGTTTGGAAACACTCTATTATGCAGTTTTTAAATTCCCTCCAGTTCCTGATCGGCCTCCGTTGGTCTCTCCACTGAAACCACGATAGGGCTTTCTCTTCCAAGCACAATCCCACTGCTGTCAGCTTCTCCTCCTCCATCAACCCATTAACGGCAAAGTACCGCTCTACCTTGTAAATCCATCAATACGCATCTTCTCCTTCGAAGATGGGCATCTTCAACTTCCTCACCTTCTGGTCACCACCATTTCCCCTGATTCTTTCATAACTTCCCATTTCCCAAGTGCTCGGTCCACCCCATGTGTCCTGCTCTTCCCTTGCTCTGCCATAGCCCAAACTCCCTTCGAAATCCCCCCTTCTGTCTTCAAAATCAGCACCACGGCGGCCATAGTATTCCTCCTGGCGTTCCCCATATCCTCTTCTTCCTTCCCTCTGGACAGGCTCCAGATGGGGTCTTCTTCCTTCTCCTTTCGCAATCTCCACCTCATCTTCCTCTCTATGGATTTTCGAATTCTTATTTTTTCCTTCCATCCCTTTGGCCACTGAAGCCGCTGTTTGATTTTGAATCTCTAACATTTTATTCATCATATCTCGGAGGTGGGCGACTTGTCCCTCCATGGAAGAAATAATTTCCTCCACCATTGTTTTGATTTGATTCATCTCTCCTTCAAGTCTTTCCTCAAATGCATCCACTTTTTTGGCCGCCATCATAACCCGGCTTTTGTAGATTCACAAAACCAGGATTTTGGAGTAAAAAAAAAACAGCAACTTCTTCTTATTTTGGGCGAAAAATTGCTGCTGGAATTTGTCGAAAACAGCCTCCACCGGTCCCGAGACTTGCTTTGATACCAATTTGATAGAAATTACTCGAATTCGCAAGCAAACCTATCACTAATTGGAGGAAAATAGCGAGATGTAAGCAAAATCTGGGCGAAATCAGCCCCAAAGCGATAGATTGCATCATTGCAATAAGGGAAGCAAAGCAAAAAACAACACGAAAGCAAGATACAAATGATCCTCAATTCGAGAGGAGGATCGTTCTCTCCCAATCTCTAGACAAGATGCCTAGAGCCCAAGTTGCCAAAGAAATTCCAAGAGAAGAACAAAACAAAGCATGAAAACTAACCCTAGACCAATCCCCCTTATAATACAATTAGTTTCCTAATACAAACCTATTTCAAATCTATCTCATTCAAAAATTCCCTCTCCCCTAGCCACCCACTCCTTCCCAAAATTCCCATGCGGGCCCACATCTAGGCGGAATCAAAGGGGGCGGAACCCCTTGTTCCGCCTCCTGTAATATTGAGCCTGCCCCTGGGCCGGCCTATCACTTACCCAGTTAGTTTCAATTTTGCTAAAGTCATGCGATGATACTCTGATATTGTTTGCCATTCAATGAGTTATCCATATTCTTTACCTAATTACGAAACACATAAGATATATTTTCTCATCAAATGTAGATTCTTCAAATTTAACACTTAGTTATTATGGTTCCTTGGTAATCTAAAAATCAACCAAAGATCTCTCAAGTATTATTTCATAGTGTATTGGTTTTTACTCTTTGATTTGGTCCTCTTAGTTCTATATTAAGTGAACCAAGTTTTCTGGCTTTTCTTCACCGGATAGCAAGTATTGATTCTCTTTTGGATTGGCAGGAAATCAATAATTCTTTGTAAATTTAATGTTTTACAGCACTGGAAAGTAATGCAGCTTTGCTGGTTTCCTTCTTCTGAATGTTGGAGATTGGGTATTTCTCCGTGTGAGGTCCAGTCATCACCTGGGAAGCTTCTGGAAGCAGCGGTAGCAACTATAGACGAGATATAAGGCTCTAGAGACTGCTGGACTGCAGCTGTACTGGTAGCAACAGCGGGGTTAGCTGCGGCTCAAGCAAACTTTTGTGTCTGGTAGATCAGTGGGGGCTTGGTGGCTGTAGGGAGAGGTTTGGAAAACATAGAAAGGATTTTAGATGAGCCTGAATTGAATTTATTGCAGGAAATTAAGCCATTACCTTAAATGATAAGATCTTATCTAGCCCTAAATATTCTCCTAAAACAAGAGGAAACCTTATCTGTGATGTCAAAATAGCAAAGAATTGCGACATAAATTATCATAATATGAATATAAATTCAAAACCAATTCATCTAAAATTAGTTCAAAAATTCAAAATGTATCCTTATCCTATTATTATGTGAATTTTTCTTATTAATTTCAATGTTGTGATATGAAAATCATCACCGTTGGTGATTCAATTGTGAGAGTAACTTTCTCTTTTAGAGTTATTTTAAGTAAACAGTTGGATTGACATCCCATTTATGATCTGGCTCACAAATCTTAGTACATATTTTGGTAAAATATTAGTTTAATATGGCGTTTTTATTATCTTGGGCATATAGCTTCGCAATTGGAGGAACAATTGGAAAAAAATACATGCTTTTGCTTAACAAGTAGGTAGTTAATTATGTATGATATTAAGATAACTTGTACTAGTTTGGAGATAACAATTCTTATCCTTTTGTAGGCTAATTCTTTGATTAAGGAAGAGATGAAGTTTCTTCGGGTGGCTATGGGACATGAAAATGAGTCATTTGATGATTTTGTTAAAGCTCGTGATGCATGCCAGGAAGATTTAATGTTCTTTCCGGCACGCAATACTTATGGCTTAGCCAGCGTTGCTGGTAGCAGTGAAAAGCTTGCAGCTCTACAGAATGAATTTGAGATTGTGAAGAAGAAGATGGATGACGAGGCCAAGAAAGCTACACGCCTTGAACAGAAGATTAAAGTTCTGACTCATGGATATCAGGTACAATTGCCTACAATATATATTATACATCATGTAGTTCTGAGCTTGAAGAATCTCTCTCTCTCTCTCTCTCTCTCTCTCTCTCTCTCTCTCTCTGTCCTAGTTTTGTCTATCAGACCATTTTTGAGCTTTTCATTTAGCTTTTGGTTCCTGCTGCTTTCCTACCTATAAAAGTTAATATTATTTCTGTACTATGGATGAGCAGATGAGGGGTGAAAAATTGTGGTCACAAATAGAAGCCACATTCAAGCTAACGGGAACAGCATCAATCGAGCTGGAATGTTTCCAAGCCTTACAGAAGCAGGAACGCGCAGCAGCTTCCTACAGGATTGATAATTTGATTGATGAAGTCAATAAGCAGAAACAGCTTGAACGCACTCTGCAGGATCGATACCGGGATCTCTTAGTTGAGGAAGAAAGAATTCAGAGGATGCTTGAAGAACACAAAGCACGTTTGCAAGCAGAGGAGGAAATGGCCGCAAGTATTCGTGCCGCCGAGGAGGAAATGGCTGCTAGAAAGCGTGCTGAGGAGGAAACGGCTGCAAGTATTCGTGCCGCCGAGGAGGAAATGGCGGCTAGAAAGCGTGCTGAGGAGGAAACGGCTGCAAGTATTCGTGCCGCCGAGGAGGAAATGGCTGCTAGAAAGCGTGCTGAGGAGGAAACGGCTGCAAGTATTCGTGCCGCTGAGGACGAAATGACCGCCAGAAAGCCTGTTGAGGAGGAAATGGCTGCAAGTATTTGCGCCGCTGAGGACGAAATGGCTGCAAGTATTTGTGCTGCTGAGGACGAAATGGCCGCTAGAAAGCGTGCTGAGGAGGAAATGGCCGCAAGTATTTGTGCCGCCGAGGACGAAATGGCTGCAAGAAACCGTGCTGAGGATGAAATGGCTGCAAGTATTCTTGCCGCTGAGGACGAAATGGCCGCTAGAAAGCTTGCTGAGGACGAAATGGCTGCAAGTATTCATGCCGCTGAGGACAAAATGACTGCCAGAAAACTTGCTGGGGAGGAAATGGCTGCAAGAAATCATGCCGCCGAGGACGAAATGTCTGCAAGAAAGCAGGCTGATGAGGAGGAAATTGCTGCTGGAGATCTCATGTCTGAGGTGGAAGAAACTGTTCAAAACCATGCAATAGATGCTGAAGCTGGTGCAACAAAAGATGCATCTGATGCAATAAATCATATTCATAAGCAATTAACCCCACCATCAGACGAAGCTCCAGCAGAATTCGAAGAACCTGTAGAAATCCCCGCCTCGAATAAAAATTCAGTACTGAATGATGACGAGCTTCAGAACCCAAAAGCAGCTGAGGAAGCTACAAAACATCCCACACTCAATGAAAAATCAACAGAAGATAATCTGTCGCAGAACCAATCTGAAATTACAAATCCTGATCAAAATGTGGAGTTCATTTCTGAGCTATCAGTTGATAGGTTGCCTAACAAACAACTAGAAGTTGAAGCAGTCGCCTTATCTGAGAGCATTAGTGATGGCGAGAAGAAACCTGAGATTGATTCTGATGTGAAACTTCCTCCTGTTGTTAGTCCAAATGAGCTGTGATGAGCTTTTCTCTTGTTCGCCATTGATGGAGTTGAGTTCATCCATTTTTTCTTGTTCGCCTTTTTGCGGCAATAGTCCTAACTCAAGCGTGGCTCGGTATGTCTTCATATTCAAGCTGTACGTGTATTTGATTATGTTATAGACGACATAAAATATATCTTTCACGATTTGTGTCCCTTATGAAAGTGGTGGGAGGATGGATGGTTGATTTAGGGATGAGTTTAGTAAATTTTATTGGATTTACTAAATCCCATTAAATCCGGATTTAGTAAATCTTAAGGTTGTTAAATCCTGAAAAATGTTTGGTATGAGAAATGTTAAATCTTGTTAAATTGTAAGAAATTGTTTGATAATATATTATAGGATTTATGACAGTTAGGGGTTTAAATATGAAGATGATAATTATAAAGTAATGTTAAATTTATAATTTAAAAAAAAAAAATAATGTATTATGAATTTAATAATATGTTAAGTAGAAGTTATATTAATTAAGTTAATTATATTAATATTTAATTATGAATTATTCAATTAACTTAAATTTAGATAATTAATATATGCACTAATTATATGATTAATACTATAATTATTAGTTGTGACTCATTTTATATTTAAAAGCAATCACATGTATTATTTGATTAATTTAAATAAATGAAATATGAGAACATATGTCGTAGGGGCAATGCTTTGAGAGAAAGTTGTTTATAGCATTTTATTTTAATGTATTTCAGATATTAGTGGCTCTTTCTATGTATTGGAAATAATTTGTCATAAATGAAAATGTAAGCAACCGTCCGACCGTCTGTTCATATCTCATTAATTTGAGCCTCCGGACTGAATTGTGACATTAAATAACCACTAAGAAGATCAATGAATAGAGATAGCTTGAGCCAGTTGAAGATACATGCAGATTTATTCTTATATGACTAAAAGTGTGCTCCCATATATCTTTAGCTGTCTGGCAGAATATGAAGAATGGATATGAAGAATAAATGAACGATGTTCTTAATATCATATTTCCAGATACCAAAAGAAGCCAATGGATAGACACCTAATGCAAGGCTTCATTTGGAATAATTTTTTATCTCTATTTTTTTTTTAAAAATAGTAATAAATTTGTCTCAAAGAAGCTCACGTTAGAATGTCTTACCCAGAACAAAATAGAATAGCTGAATGATCACTAGGCTCATCAAACAAAGATTTAAAGTTGCAATTTTGATTAAATACAAGCTTATTAGGATCATGAAACTAATTTCTTTCATTTGTCTCGAGTCATTTTGTTAGCCAACACCTATTATATTTGATCAACTCCTAATGACCATCAATCGTTGTCGACCGTGCTCATGCAACATAATAAAATAAACAAATCAATACAAGTAATACTTAAAATATTGATTTTTTTAACACTGTTTGTCTTGGGCTGTTGATTGGGAGCTTTGAATATCAACCAAGAGGTCATTTGTTCGAGCCTTGTTTATGTGATGTGTGTATGAATTTGACTTAATTGATCTAAACGTTCATTAGAAAAAAATATTGATTTTCACTTTCTTCATTTTTGACTTTCAATTGCTAATTTTTATTTTACATGCATATTTAAGTGCTTATTTGATTTAGTGTATTATAAGCTTGTAACTAATGTAATGCTAAAATCTTGTATGGCTTACTAGGTAGCATATATCATATGATCTTCTTTTTATAGCATTGAAGAAGTGCTCTTGAAATGGAGAAATTATTCTGTGCAGAGTCCAGACGAAAAGAACCATCCGAACTGTGATGGTACACAATGTATACATTGATTTGATACAAATGCGTACACATATGTACACTAATATGTCCGGACGATTCTTCTTATCTGGATTCTGCACAGAATAATTTCTCCTTGAAATGAGCAAGTTTTGGAGATTTAAGTTTTATTTTTTACTTTTAAAAGCTCCTTTCTCAGTGATAGTTTTACAAATATTTTTCTAAAAATAGCATTTTAAATATAGAAGTTTGAAATAGCAATAAAAAAAGTTATGTTCTCAATACATATTATTTTTCACTGGCTATTTTTCTCACCACCAAAGCAGTGCAAAAACTATTCTAAACAAAGTCTTAGAATATGAGACTTTTTTAAATATGGACAAAATTTTAATAAGTATGATTTTAAAAATTTTAGATGATATAAGAATGATCAATTAATTCTTATATTATATCTATCTTAAAATAAATATAAAAATTATAAATCTCATTCTAATAAAATTTTAAATAAATATTCACATCCAATCTTTTTTCCATTAGAATAGAATGAGAGTTACTGCTGAAGCAAAAAAATGTTAAAAAGATCAATAAAATGAGAGTTACTGATGTAACAGCACTGTGAGCAGTTATCCATCCATTTATTTCCTTATTTGGTTATGCAGTCAGTCACATTGGGCATTAATCATTTTATCACTTGCATTTTTGGTTTTCTAAGATTTTATATTTATTTGATTATTTATCATTTTGAAGTAGAGTGTGTTAGAATATTTTTGAAATATGAAGTTTATTTTCTGAAGAGGTGCTCGTTGAATTTTCTTTCATTTAAGGAGTCAAATAATTCATGGCTATGGTCGGCCTATAATTGTTGGATGATGATGTTCGGGTGACAACAGACACAAGATAGCAATTTTGTGACGACTGTTAGGTGGCACATCAGGGTTGATCTTTCGATCAGACTAAGTTTTCGTTTAGGACGTCTTTCTTATTACTTCTTAAAGCGACTTTTTAGTTAAAAATTTAAAATTTTAGTATTTTAGTACTAGAAAGCCGCTTTAAGAAGCAATAAGAAAGACGTCTAAAAGTAATTTTCTAGCACAAAAATTTTAATATTTACATTAAAAAGCTGCTTTAAGAAGCAGTAAGAAAGATATTCTAAGACTTCATTTGAGACGACTTTCTTACTGCTTCTTAAAATAATTTTTTAGTAAAATAAAATTAATTTTTGTACTAAAAAACTGCTTTAATAAACAGTAATAAAGCAATCCTAAAAGAAACCTAAAAGTTATTCAAATCATCAAGCTTTCTTCAATTATAAGTCATTTTATAAGAAGAATATGAGCCTATTTTTAAGACTTTGGGGAGCAGATCGATTCGATTATAGATCTATTTCTGACCTTTTGATTTGATCATTTGGCTATAATACAAAGCTTATAGATTCTAACAAGTTTACTCTTTTACAAAGTTCAAAGGCATTAAAATTTAATTAATTTGCTTTCTACTATTTTATTTTCAATTTTTTCTATAAATTTTACAAATCAGTTGTCTTCTACTATTTGAGATCAAGATGCAGAAAATAGACGGAAGAAAATATAGCAGGTATAACTGTATGCCAATAAATTATTTCTTGCTCAGAAATAAAGGACGAAGTTTGGGACACTATTGTAGTACTTTTTAAAACAGTTTTTAGTAAAAAAATTTAATTTTTATACTAAAAATTATTTTAAGAAATAGTAAGAAAGCCGCCCCAAATGAAGGAATTTTTATTTGGTCCGGTCACCTGAAGTAGCTCTACGTTCGGACGCCAGTAAAATAGTGTCTCGTGTTCTCATTATTTACCACACAGCCAGACAACCCCGACCCGGAACGAAGACGGGATTGCTATGTTTGCATGTTGCTAGGTATTGCTCGGTATTTGCTCGGTGTTGGTCGATTTTGCTCAGCAATAACGAGAAATACCATTCTGTGAAGACCAATACCGAACAATACTGAGCAATACCGAGAAATACCGAGCAATACCGAGTTTTTCTTTTAGTATAAAAAAAATAATTTTTTATTAAAAAGTAGCTTTAAGAATCAATAAAAAACAAAATTAAAATGAAACCTTAGGCTTCTTTTAAGACAACTTTCTTAGTATTTTTTAAATCACTTATTTAATACAAAATTAAAAATTTTATATTAGAAAGCTAATTAAAAAAGTAAATAAGAAAGCTAGGTTTCATTTGGAATGACTTACTTGCTATTTCTTAAATAAGTTTTTTAATAAAAAAAATTTAAACTAAAAATTTTTGTAATGAAAAATTATTTAAAAAAAAAACAGTCCCAAAAAAACCCTCATTATTTTCTGCTAAATTCAAAATACTTAATACTAAAAAACTAAGAAAATCATAAACATCAAAGATAAAGCTTGATTAGCTCCTCACACGCTTCCTTGCAGCATGGAAAGAAGGCTGCTGCAGTAAGAATTCAAAAGCAAAGATCTAAACACAATTACATGACACTAATCACACTTAATTATTAGTTAACTAACATTAATGGCGGCCATTCTGCTGTGCAGCTTCTCCCTTGACAACCACCTCCGTCAGATCGATCTCTGTGGTCTTTTTACGTGCCTCCAGCTGCTGCTTTGTCGATTTGTAGTACAGCATATGCAGGACGAGTTGTGCTACCGAGAAGAAAATTCCAAGGCTATTTGGAATCTATAAGAATATCAATCAGAAAATAATCAAGCTATTAATGTTAGTATTATCTGAGATTAGAGTTAGAGCTTCTATAATTGTTCCAGCATTATGAGAAAGTGAAGGGAAGGAGATGACGCATGAGCTTCTTACAGTGATAAAGAGGTCAAATCGCAGAAGGGCATAAGCAGTCCAGCAAACGCCATTAAAGAAGGAAGCAAGAGAGAGAAATAATGGCATGTATTCTACACTCTTTGTCTGTATCACCAATTTCTGTAAATGAACAAAGAAAGGAACTTGATCAAACATATCAAGTAATGGTTTAAAGTAACAAAATAAACTCTCCTTCCATATGTTAACGTCATTAAGTGGTCCTTCACAAATTTAATATGTTAGTTGAGTTGTTAATTTATTTTAGTTGTGGGGAAAATCCAACCTTGCAAGTTGCAACCTTTCTTTGAAGTGCCGCAATGGGAGGATCCCTCAATCACTTTTTCTTAATCCAATTTGTTCCCCTTTTCATTTACAATTAGTAATCGACAAGCAAAACCTAATTAACAAATTACCTTGAAAGCTCAATTAACTTGAGTTAAAAATGAAGGAGTCTTATGTGGATCAATATGACTGGCTTGATGAGTTTGTTTCTTCTACTTGCGATGGTGTTACGGAGAAGTTTGGTGGGTTTGAAGATCGAGGAGTTTCAGGTTGATTTTTCTTCGTTGTTTCTTCCTTGCAGGGTGTCATCTAGATGGATCTCTTTTGGTCATGGGGTGGACTGATCTTTACACCGGTTGAAGTCTTGTTTGACCTTTTCTACTGTTCGCACTGGTTGCTTCATGTTAGTCATTCATGGGTGGCTCACTTTATGATCCTGACTTTAATTTTTTGTCTTTCTTTTTGTTTAATTGTGTATTTAGATTGAATCTAATGCTCGTAGGTTTTTCTTTAATTGATATATTCTAGTGGGCTTTGGATTCTCTAAGTACTTATATCATTGCTTTTATTGAACACGGAGGCCCTTAAGTGGGTTTTACCAAAAAAAAAAAAAAAGCTAATTACTACTCTGATCAGAAAACATAATTACAAAGCTATATACGTACCATTACGGCCAAGGGGGCGACGTACATCATCGTTCCAAAGACGATACAAATGACACCGACGACGAGCGACCGCCGCTCATGAGTCTGCAGAAGCCCGATCACGAGGCCGGCGACAAGCCCAACGAAGGCGATCTCCAAAGCCAGTAGGCCGAGCACGCGACGGCGTTGCTTGCCTTGCGAATGGGCGAGGAATAGAACCACATAAACAAGCTCAATAGCAGTGCCGGTGCCATTTATCGTCAGAACCAGAGTACTTTTTGGGTGCACTAGCGGTAGACCGTAAACCACCCAGAACATACAATTGAGAAGAGTTGCTAAGTAAGGAGCTGCAGAGAATTGCTCCACCGATTTGGTCTTACAGATCCTGCGAAAAGTTGGCCTGCAAATTTTTTTTTTATTTTTTATAGATGTTAGTGGAATGTGTTAGATTAGACATGCAGAGGTATGGAGATTAGTATGAAATGGAGGTGATTAAGATTATGATTGCTTACAGCGGGGAGAGGAAGAGAATAAGGGATAAGCCATTTCCTGCAAGAAAAAAAAGAGATTAATTAATAAGAAATCTATTTTGCTGAATTCTGGGTATTTTTTTGTCTTGCATCAACATTTGATTAAAAAATATATTGTCATTGATTTTGAGTAAAATTTTAATCAGAATTTTTAAAATGATTAAATAATTGTCTTTTATTATAAGAATTTTTAGTAGAAATTGAAGAAAAGAAGCAAAGTATGTTTATTTAATTTTTTAAAAATATTTTGTATAATTAAAAAATCATAGATTGCTCAGCCACATGTCGGCAAAGAATCTGGATAAGATCAATGGCTTTGTACATCACTAAATAAGATAAGACATTTTTCAAATTGATAAGATTTGTCACTTTAAGGAACAATTATTACATCCTCCGACTGAATGACCGAATGAGAGAAACATTCGGTCGCAGGAAAAAATCGCGCGGTACCGAGGTGTACCGAGTTTTTCAAAAAACTCGGTACACCTCGGTACCGCGCGATTTTTGGTAGAAAGGCTCAAACTGCCTCTATTTTTTAATTGCATAGTAATATATAATATATAATATATATATATATATATATATATATAAATGGATTATATATTATATATAATATATAATAAGTAATATAAGTATTGTGATGTAAAAATTTAATGATAATTTTAATAATATGACTAAAATTGATATCTTTAGTAACAAATATTTTTACGCTCACCATCAATAATCATACTTAAAAATAAATCTGATTTAAAATAAAAAATAACATAACTAAATGATATTTCGTTAAATAATTTGGTTAAAATATTAAAAACTCAAATTATGATAATAGCTTAGATGAAACTTTATTAGATATGAATTTATTTCATAATTAACACCTGCAACTTTTTAAATTAACCTAAAATTTTTATTA
>NW_021319579.1:2299545-2314415 GCF_001605985.2 Dendrobium catenatum
TCAAAATATCTTATGACATATTTGAAAATCATTAAATTTATTTTTGATTAATTATTGCACTAATCTCAAACTAATATATACTTATCTGAAGATAAATTTAAACATATCTAAATCTTGTCTGTCCTCGTCTAATTTTGTCCCATTGAATATTAAATATTTTTTCATATATATTCTCCCTTACAAAAGTATTAAACAACAAAATAAAAGGTAATCACGGGCGAAAAAGTAAAAAGCAGGATATATAAAACAGGTACGGGTCTGGATCTCAAAGATGCTGGAAGGACACAAAATGATTAAAATTATTATTATTTTTTTAAATCTTATCGATAGATAATATAAGGATTTTAAAAAATAAAATAGTTAACATAAGAGATAAAAAATATATTTAAACGAAATTACAAATAAAAATATATGTAAATAAATTTCAATGCACTGTATATTGCTCTATTTTTTTCCAGTAATTATATATGTTTTTTTAAGTGTATCTATGGCACAGAAAAAGAAAGATATCAGATTTTTAGCTAAAGAATTATAAAAAAAATATTCGAGTTACATTTTGGAAATATATGGAATATAAAAAAAAGGACTAACTTGAAAATTATTATTTTATTTTGAAATTAATATTAGAAAAAATTTACAATTCAATTTTACATAACTTATATTAAATATTCAAACACAATTTTTTACTATCAAAATAAGAAAAATATCATATAATTTTATTTTTATAACATTTTAATTAATCAAATAATCATAAAGTTCATGCGAATTGAATTTAAAAATTGAAATATTAATAGTTTCTTGAAGGAGTTTGTGTAACCCTAAAGAATTCAAGAAATTCATGGAGATCAACACATTCTTTAATAATGAGATCATGTGAGAGAGACAGACAGCATTAGCTATAATGAAAGCAATCTCCAAAAACAGAAGAAGGAAGGCACAAAGAAAGCATGGCTTAGCTTACCGATGATCCCCACCACAGTTCTGATGGTTTCTGCAGAAATCATGGCTTCCTGAGCGACTTGGAGAAAGAAGAAGAAGAAGATGAAGAGGAAGGGAAGGAAAGCTTTGGGCCCTCAGCTCTATCAAAAAACTATTGAGCAATAGTTTTTGCGCTGTGCTTAAACGATGGCTATCTTGGGTTCTTTATATAAGCCCCCAGCCCCCCACCTCAGCAGATTCTCTCTTTTTCTCACCGCATAAGAAAATATTTATCCGTTTGGCGCATTGGTTTAATAAAGATTAAAGAGTGCTTTTAATTAAAATTAGTTAATGTAATGGACGGGTAAGATTTAGAGTGGGATAACAGAAGTGGCAATCATATATTAGGAGAAAATTTTGTTCGTGAGTATTTAATGAGCATAAAAAAAATTGTCTTTTACTTTTAGCAATGCAATTTCTAGTCATGATATTCTATTGATAGTTACTTGGGAATGTTTTATACCACATGTTAAATGTATGCTCCTACATTTATTTTTAAAATTGCATAGAAAATTTTAAGGAGTGATATATCATCAAAAAAATTATCTTGAATGAGCATGAATCTCTAGGCAAATTCGAATTAGAAATTTCCAAAATTAAATCCAGGCCACGAAGTTCAACTCATTTTATGGACTATTGTGATATGACCATCATCAAACTTAGGGATGATCTTTGTAATCTATTCAAATACTAAATGAATCATTTCACTTGGACGTGACTGGTGATTTTTCCCTTTTTTCAAGGTTTTATGCATAAAAATATTGGTATTTTCAATTTTTCTATTTGTAAACTAGATACCTATGCAACGCTAAGGCGTAAAATCATTTTACTTTACCGCCGCAAATACTCTAGCCCGCAACAAAAAGAATTATTAATAAGTTGCATCTCCATTCAACTCTTTATGTTCTTACTAAAAAGGCCATCGATCATAATTTCAAATATGACTTTCTTATTAACTTTTAAAGTTGTTTTTTAGTACAAAAATTTTTATTTTTATATTAAAACTCTGTTTTAAGTATGCTAATGACGAAAAACATTTTTGCCACCCTTTTCCGCTCGTTTGGGTTTATTCATTCTTGAATGTCTGAATGGACCCACCGCTGTTTGGATGGGTGTGATGAGCCAACTGGGCAAAGTCTACGTCCCTGATTCGAATCCCTTGGCAAGCAGTGAAAGCCTTAAGTATTGGCCGATGTAAATTGGTGTGGGTTGCATGCTAGGTCGTTGACTGGGATTTTCACTAGTCTAAAGACAGTGCTTCCTCGTAAAAAAAAAATGCATGAATGGTATGTACTTTATGTTTAGACAACCAGAATGAATGTGCATTCATGGCTTTTAGTTTTGATACGGCATCACAAAATTAGCTTAATCGGGCACGAATCTCGAGGCAAAAGCTAGTTGGAAACTTCAAAAATTAATCCCTGGAGCACCCGAACTCCGATTTTAGCAAACTTATAGTCAAATTGAGCGCCTCGGAAATACGAACCAAACGACACCAAGATCAACCCAATCCGAGCCCAAATGAGTCCAAATCAAGGGCTCAAAACGCTGTTGGAAGGTTTAAACCGCAATTTGAGTTACCAAACGGTCTCCGATTTTGACGAGCTTATACTCGAATCGAACGGCTCGATGAGACGAATCCAACGAGCTCAAGATCGCCGAATTCCGACATCAGTAAGACCTTCAAATGTCCAATGAACGGTGCATGATCAAAGGATTCGATATCTCCAGTCCATTCAAAACACTCCCAATTCGCCCCTGATCTTACGCCTATTTACGGGCTATGCCAGTCCAGAAAAACTATAAATAGAGCCCTAATTCTACACCAAGGGGACTTAAGTGAAGAGAGAGAAGAAGAAGAGAAGAAAGAGAAAAAGGAGAATCCTCACCTCCTCGACCATCGCCGGAGCTCTTCCTGCCGCTTGAAGACGCCGGAACTCTACCGGATTTTCGGGAAACTCCGGGAATTTGCAGAACTTTGTAACTTTGTGAGAAATTGATTGTAAATTGATCGTCTTGATTTGTAAGACGGATCAATCTTTGTACTTCAAACAAATACTAGTGGAATTTTGCAACTGGGCGAGGCCCTGTGATTTTTTCCCTCTTTCGGGTTTTGCACGTAAAAATATTGGTGTTCACTTCACTTTTCTACTTGTGTGTCGAATACTTGTATGACGCTAGGCAGCAAATTTATAAACTCTACCGCCGCGTATATTCTAACATGCAACAAATTTTATGGATGATATTTTTGTATATATATAAGATAAATTTAAATCAAAAGTTTCTATTTCAATTTTTTCTTAAAATTTGTTGTAACAATGTGATGACAGAAATTATTCTCTATATATTTTTTAATATTATCGTCGGCTACTTTTTTTATTTTGCCATTATTAGAAAAAGAAGTAGTGGGACGGCTTTTGTTCCGAGCTCTGCATGCCACTGCCAGCCATCGATTGTCGACAGCGAACCTTCGCCCGACTAATCCCGTGACACAACCGGTTCTTGTCTTTGCACGCGGTCCAGTTAAAACTTAAAACCGGTTTGAAATCGGCTCGGTCGAAATTGGTTTATTCGAATTCAAGCTATTTTAGCTCAAGCGAAAATCTAAATACTATACGTATATTTTATATTTAAAAATATATATTTTTTATTTATATTTGAGTTGACTTGATTTGAGGCTCAGCTTGAAGCTGATTCAAAAATAAAATTGAGTTCAAAATTAGCACGTGGCTCAGCTAATTTGGCTCGATCAAAGCAAATAATCTCAGCCCTGTTTCTGGCTAAAATTTTACTCTTTTTATTATGCATTTATTTGGAATAATTTTATTATTATTTTATTTGTTATATAATAATTATAATTTCATTTGATTATTATTTTATTGTTATTTTCTTACTGTTTTTCAAAAAAATTTGAGATAAAAGGTTGTCTTCTTGTAGCCAAGTTACTTAGGCTTTGTTTGGACGGCTTTCTTATTGTTTCTTAAAACATCTTTTAAATATGAAAATTTAAATTATTGAACTAGAAAGTTGCTTTTTAAAAATATTAGGTTTCGTTTGGGACGACTTTCTTACTGCTTATTCAAGTAATTTTCTAGTATAAAATTTTTTAATTTTTTTGCTAAAAAATTACTTTAAAAAGCAGTAAGAAAGATGTCTCAAATCAAACCTAAGGCTACTATTTTTTTACGGATTTCACACAGTCGAAAAAAATTTCGCATGAAATGTAAATTACTGACGGATTTCATTTATTTTCCGGCAGAACTAGCCTCCGAAAAATAAAGTTTTTCTTATAGTGATTAGTGATCTTCATAAAATAATCTCCTAAATAGATACTCTTCATAATGGATATTAAAAGACTTAAATTTTTTTACTCTTTTAAAAATTAGAACAAGAATTTCAAAATATTACTTCTGATCCATCAAAACTTTTAGCTTCTAGAAGTACAAGCTTAAGTACAACCATCTCTTAGTCATTTTTGTTGGACATTAGCAATGATAATAATCAAAGTAGAATTGGCAATGAACTATATAGTTTTATGAGCACCTTCAATCTCTTCTAGCCATGGCTTCCTATAATCTATCTTATTAAATATATGAAGAGGAGAAGACATTAAGGATGTCATTTTATAGAAGATTCACTAATAGAGGCAAAAAATATAAAAGAACTTTAAAAATTAATGAGGACAAATAAGGATCACATTTTGAAACTATATTTAATTCATAAAGTTTCAAAGTAAGAGAAAATTATAGCCATCAAAATCCACTCATATTTCAACTTCTTGAACAAATTCCCCCAAAAAAAAAAATATTTAAAATCTTATTTACAAAAATCCTCTCAAGAGAATCCTAAATGCTCTCAAAAGAATCCTAAATGCATAGAGATGTTCAAAATAAAAAAAATAATAAAAAAAAAATGTTCAAAATCCTCTCAAGATAATTATAAACAACATTTAATAACAGCTAATACATAGAAGTGTTCTAAATGTCTTAATTAAAGAAAGATGTTACACATAGAAAATGAACCACATATATATTATATTACATAAATTAACTCACCACATTCAAGGAAGAAAATCTTGACATTTTATCCACTCTAATCTATGAAAAATTATTATGTGCGGACATCGGACAGCGTCCGAAGATCAATCAGAACGTGCCACATCACTTTTTTGCCTGATACCGCTGTAATAATTTGTTTTCTGTAATAATTTTAAAGTTTCATTTGAGATTTTTTTTTTTAATTTATAAAATATTTTTTTACAAATTTTTTTAAAAAATATTATTTTCGAAAACAGTAATAAACTGTCCCAAATCTATCATTAAGTTATGTTGTTATATTATAATAAAAGATTTGTGAAAAATTATATTGACCAAGTTATTGGAATTAAGTATTTATACAATTATATTTTTTGCATGATAATCAAGTTCTTTTTGATGACGAATCTGAAAATTTTCTTTTAAGCCGAGTATTTTCTGTCAAATTTCTTACATTAGGAAATTTGGAAATACAAAATTTAATTGGGTGAACTACATAAAAAATGATGCTCCACATTGCAATGCAACATAATAAAATGATTGCTCGTAGCAAAAGATTTCTATGGAATTGATATGGAAGCCTCCCAACCATTAATTTGGCGAGGTACTAATAGCCACACTCACCATGTGTTTATAATCACATGGGTCAGCCTTAAGTCTCAAATAAGTTCAAAATTGAGTGATTTTGCTATCTTAAAAATCGTCATGATTGACGATCATTGTTATTTTCACAACTCTCATCGTATGCTTCCTCGCCAATGGCTTTTGGATGGTAGAAGGCATTAGTCTAATCGATGGCCAAATTTTAATTGATCTCGTCGCAACTATCTCCAGGCACACGTACGCAATGGCAATATCAATGTTGCGGGCTAGAATATACTTGACGATAGAGTAAGAAAGTATTCATCTTAACGTTGTACGGATATTCAGTACACAAATAGAAGATAAAAGAACACCAGATAAGTGATGGGTCTATTTATAGTTTTTTTGGAGTGGCATGGCCTGTAAATAGGTGAGAGAACAGAGGTAAATGGGGGTGGTTGGATTGACGGTCGATATTGAATCCCTTGATCGTGTACGGTTTGTCAGACATTTGAAGATCTTAATGATGTCGGAATTTGTCAATCTTGGACTCGTTGGATTCGTATCGTCGAGCCGCTCGATTCGACTATAAGCACATCATAATTAGAAACCGTTTGGTAACTCAAATTGTGGTTTGAACTTTCCAACAATGCTTCGGGTCCTTGGTTTAAGTTGGACTCATTTGGGCTCGGATTAAGTTGAATTTGATGTCGTTGGGTTCGTATTTCCGAGACACTCAGTTTGAAGTTGATTGTAATCGGAGTTCAAGTGACCCCAAGTTTAATTTTTGAAATTTTCAGCTTGATTTAGCCTCGAGATTCATGCCCGGTCCGGATATTTTTTTGATGATATATCAATCTCGTTCCATCAATAACCTTTAGCAAGATCTCAGGTAATTTTCTCTTCATATCATGCTCGTGTGTGAAAGAGATTAATGAACTGATAAACTCTACAAATTATTAAATTTAAATGCTAAAAATATTAATCTGAAATTCTGAATATTATATATGTAAATCTTCTTAATTTTATTAGAAAATTAATATGAAATGCATACTTTTTTTTTTTTTGAGCCTCAGAAAATAATTGATTGCATAGATTTTTTTCAACACCCATCACTACCTAAACCTACCAACCAGCTCTTCTCGCTCAGACCCCCACGTTCACTTATGCACAAACAGGTCAAATCATTCCTCATTAAATATTTTACACGAGTCTTTCTCAACCTGCTTTGTTTGACACGTTAACTAACACGATACCTAATCGGTTATCTTTTCTTATATTTATTTTGTGAAAAGTGAAAATTTTTAATTAAACCAATTAAATCTAATTGATTCTGAGAGAGTCAAAGTTAGTCTAAAACTCAGCATTGAAATCTTCAGTGTACGCATTCCATTTTAAACAATTCAAATAAATAAATATTAGAATTATTAGAGCTTTTATATTGTCGTGATTATATTATTACATGTTACTTGAATTTATATTAGAAATTCATAATATTTATTAGTGTAATATATTTTTATTATTGGCGATATTTTTCTCTGTCATATTAATTGTTTTATTGCTTTCTAATCTTATTTTTAATAACAGTAAAGATATAATATTTTATTATTTTTAATTTGGTATTAAATGGAGCCTCACATTATTCCCAATCTTCATTGCAATTGCATTCTTATTAAGGCTAAGCTTAGGACGGCTTTTTTTTTTTTTCTGTTTCTTAAAATAACTTTTGAGTATAAAAATTTTAAGTTTTGTATTAAACAACTACTTTAAAAAACAATAAAATAATGATCCCAAAAATTTTGTTTTATCCACTCCGCAAATGGTATTGCTCTCTCCATCTCTCTTATTGTATATTATATGAAATAGAAGTTCATATATTTATGATTGATGGGTGGCATAAGTGATATATTAGCTTTTGTTAGAGCTTAGAAATCAGATTTTGTTTTCTAATTATTTTTAAAAAAGAAAAATTTGTTGATGTGATAGTTATTTTGGATAGTGATGAAGATGATGTTGGAGGTGAAGAAAAAGATGATGACTAGTTGCTTGGACTAGAGTGTAGTAGAGTAATTGAATGGATAGCACTATAGTTCTTTGTAATAGGGGTGTCAAATTTGGGTTTCGAGTCGGGTTCGAGTCAAATTCGGAATTGACCTGGGTTTAAACGGGTTGACCCGAATCCAACCCGGGTTTGCAAACGGGTCAAAAATAGAACCTGGACACAACCCGTCGAGTTATCGGGTTATCTTGACCCGACATGGTTTTGTAAACCTGAGACGACTTATGCACAATCGTGTGGATTGGAGGCTAGCGGTCGAAGGCGCAGCTCTCAGCGCCGACAACGACACATTACAGTTGGAACATTGACGGAGGCATTGGACGTGGGAAAACGAGGCGAAGAAGCGCCGGTGACGACAAGTCGGCCACTGCAGACACCCTAAGTCATCACTCCTTAGTGGGCAGATGCAGTGCGAGCGAACAGGTAGGCTAACGCGACGAGACCTGGGCGGGCAGACGCGGATAGCGCGGGCAGAGTACGATCGGTGCGGGCCAATCCGGCTCATTTTGGGTTTCCGGGTAAACCCGAACCTTACCCAATTTTTAAAACGGTTCAGTTTGTTGAAACCGAATCTGACCTGTATCTCAAACAGGTTGACCGTAACCCAAAATTTTTTAATTGAGTTCGAGTTGGATTTACGGATCATGTCAAATATTGACACCCCTACTTTATAGTAGCAGTTGTATAACCTTCAGATAAGATTAACAAGTTCATGGGAGGAAACTACTTGAAATCTAGTTCCATAAAGTTATTTCATAAGGCCAGTAAGAAGGTTGGAATAGAAGATGATGTAATTCGCTTAAAGGCTAAGAAGTAGGTAAAGTATAACATTTTTGCTGCCTTGATAAAATGATCTATAGCTAATTGAACTAAAATTATAGACATCTCATGTGATCTATCATATCTTTAGATAATAATAGTTATCTCTCAGCATATAATTTTTAGACCAATTTAATGAATAAATATACACATGAAAATAAAAATATGAATACTTTTGACAAACAACTAAATTGAAAAATTAAATTCATCATGTTTCAATCTATGATAAGAAGAATCATTTATACCCATCGAGGCTTAGTGCGGTTGGGAACTCCCATCCCCGGTTCAAATCCCCTCTACTACGACCTCAACTCTTCAGTGGGGCAAAGCAAGTGTGGACTCAATGCCGGTGGGTGACCTCACTAGGTTCCGCCAAGGGATTAGTTACGCCATCAAATGCTCTCTTTGGAGTGGCGCGGGTAGATACCCTCGTCCCAAAAAAAAATCATTTATTTTACCCCTTGAAGAACATGTGGTAAAATGACATTTTTGATACCTCCAAAAATAATCTCTAAAGCTAACTGATCTAAAATTGGGGAGACATAACATGTGATCCTCTGAAGATCAATACTGATTATTATATGCATTGAAAATTAAAAAAAGGAAAACTTTATTGCACTCCATCCATCTTTCTCCAAGTAGCATCAGCATATTTTCCTTCGATTAACTTAAATCCTCCCTCTCTTCGTCTCTTTCCTTCCAATGCTGCAAACAAAGCTCGCAAAGTGGAAACTGGAAAGTAGCAATATCTAACTAGATTGAATAGCCTGTGAGACCTTTCTGCCAAATCGCTTTAGGAGAGCATGGCTGCTTCCTTTTGAACTGCCATATGTATTTGTCCCCATCCATGAATTTTATTCCTTCCATTACTTTTTTTTTTTGTGACGAAGATCTGTCCGCTGTCACGTTTGGTTTTGCGAGCGCATTTCGGGGTCCGTAAACCCCGGCCGACCTATTGGGCCACCCATGTCACTATACCCGCACCCATCGCATTAGGGCCCCCACTGAAGGGGCGACTGCCACTCGAGGGAATCGAACTCGGAATGGGGGTTCCTAACCGAGCACGCCCACCAACTGAGCTAAGCATCGGTGGGTCATTACTTGTATTTTACTCTTTGTTCTTGTGTTCTTGGACAGGTGTTTGGCAACCATGGAGTTCAATAGCTTTAGACTCTTCTTTTGTATTACTTTTTCACCTAATGAATGAGGAAATTTGCAGCTCTTTACAAATGCTTCTCACATGATTTGTCATCATTGAGAAATTGAAGCAAAAAAGGCAAGGGGGATTGAACAAAGTATGCAGGTATGGTAGCTTGGATATATATTCTTTTTAATGATTGCTGGAAAGACAATATTATATGGAGTAGGAGGACAATGAAAAGATATGAGGAATGGAAATGGTTTTGACTTTCTTCTGATAAATATCTTGTGATGACTTATGACAATTGTAATACAAATAAAATTGAAATTTGACTATTGTATACTTAAGGTGGACAACCACCACAAACATTTGGCCCTATATAAATATTTGGTTTTGATATTTAGGCTTTGTTTGAGACGCCTTTCTTCTCTTTATAAAGTAGTTACTAAAATTTTTTGAATTTGAAATTTTCGTAATAGAAAGTCATTTTAAAAAGCAGTACCAAAGTTGTTCCAAACAAAGTTTTATTACGAAGAAATTTGATTCAAAACTTTATAATTCAAAATTTTTTAATTAATATATGTGGTTAAGGGATTTTGAGAATAATTTTTTAGCTAAATGAATAAGCTTGATGATATGATTTGATGCAATCATTAATGCACTTATATTGGATGAAATATCTACTTTTTGTTTATAATACCCGCAGAGGGGCCTACTTGTTAAACATAAGCAAATTACATGCTTTTAAAAACCTTTTAGCTCGCCAAAAGTACAATTTTTGAAGAAAAACCTACGAGCCCAAAATTCTACCTATTACATTGATAAGCATAAGAAAATTAAAAAATAAAACAAAACAAATAAAGAAAAAAACAACAAAGCTGCAGGAAGATCCCCAATCCCATACATGAAGCCACACGAGCCACCCAAAACAACCTGGAAGACCGACATCACCAGCGAAAAATAACAAACAAAATCAATTACTTCAATTTAGATTTCCTCCTATCACCTAGGTGATAAAATATATTTTCAACAATGTTATCCGCATTCAAAATATTACATTGCATGGAACTCATCGACATACTCACAAAAGTCATTCCCAACACTCCCATAGTGCGCAAAATAAGACCCAACCAACCAAACAGGTATCCTTCATATTCAACGCTTTCAAAGCATCATTTGAAATAATAGAAATAGAACAAAATATCTACATTCGATTTGATCTAAGTAAAAAATAGGAATTATTGTAGGGTTGGCTCAAATTTGAACGTAAACTCTCTACAATGTAAGCTTATACTTTTACGTAAATTTTTTTCCTTTAAGCTAATTTATCCCAATTTAAATCCAATCTATCAATTTCATGCATGCCTCTAAGACCCATCCTTTAATTAACAAATAAAAATAAAATTGTAATCCATTTAATTAGTAATTTTTTAATTGATGAAAAATTCAGATATTTTCTCTTAATTAACTAAATGGATATTATCCATTATTTTATGTATTTATAACATGATATTTCAATCAATAAGTTAGATTTTTTCTCTAATTATAAGATCATAAATTCATTCTTAATAACGAAAACAATTTACACAAAGATGAATGAAAATTAGTGTTGAATTTGTACTGAGAATAGTATTTTTCTTTAAGTATTATTTAACATTAATTTTAAGACAATTTAAAGTTTTAAAATTTAGACTTCATATAGGATGGATTTTTTACTGTTTTGTAAAGTTGTTTTAGAGAGAATAATATTTTAAAACTGTTGTATAAGGCAGTTCCTAATACAATTTTTTTTAAAAACAATTAAAAAATAGTAGTCAAATAATTTTTTTTTAAAACAAAACCATACATTAATTTAAAAACGGTTACAACAGAGGAAGCATGTGAGCTAAAATAAAACAAATGAAAATTACAGATAAAACAAACAAAACAGGCAAAACAAAGGCTCAGTAATCGATTTTGAAACTGTTGTATAAGGCAGTTCCTAATACAAATTTTTTTGAAAACAATTAAAAAATAGTAGTCAAATATAAATTATGTTTACGAAGCAGTAAGAAAAATGTCCCAAATGAAATTTTACTCTCATATGAAATAAATAAATTTATTATTACATAATTTAGATTTTATTTCGGATGATTTTCTAATTGCTTCTTAAAGCAACTTTTTAGTACACAAATTTTTTTATTTTTTAACTAAAAAGCTGCTTTAAGAAATAATAAGAATGCCCTCCTAAATAAAACCTTAGCGGCTTTCCACTATGTTCTTTAAAAGGTAGTAGGAGAATGAAAAAAGTGGAGAAGCTATCATTGGGGGCAAAAGTTGTGATCCTTACTAAGAAATGTGGAACCTAATGCATGGTGAGACCTCAACAAGGCTCATTCCATCCATAGCTACATGATTGTTGGTGGATTTGTTTTCGTGAAAGCTCTCAACTAATAGATCAATAATACCTGCAAAGAAATCAACTGAAACTCTGCAGGTATTGTTTGGTATCTTCTAGGCAGGATTTGAAGAAGATTTAGTTTTTTTTTTCCTTTCTCTTAAGAAGATTTAGCTTTAACCATGCTAAAAAATTATTTTTGGGCAATTTAATACTTACTGTTTTGATAAATACAATTCTAACCGTTTTATTAATTAATTTCAGAATTTACTAAATATTAATATTAATGAGATTTAAAGAATTTAAAATTTCAAAATTTTTAAAGAATTTTTATTTTTAATATAGAATTAACTTATAAATATTAAATATATATTATATTATGCTAATTAAATTAATTTTAAATTTTTTTTATTTAATCGACCAGCTCAAGAAGGTTTTGAGCTAAGTCAGGTTGAGCTTGAACTCGAGCTCGTTTAATATACGAGCTTGAGTATAGACTCGAGCACAAACTCGTTGCTAGATAAGCTCTACTTGCGAGCTCGTTAATGTATCGAGCTAGAGCTGGCTCGTGAGTTGGCTTGGCTCACTTACACCCCTAAGCTAAATAACCCCTGAAGTTCAAGACTAGGCCCTTCCTTCATTTACATTTTAGGAATTTGATTAAATGTAAAAAGAATTTTTCTAAAAATGATTTAATTAAAAAGAACTTATTGCATTTGAATGCCTTCAATTAATTTTAAAATAAATATTTATTTTTTATAAATACATTAAAAATGAAAAATGGAGTCTAATAACTTTTATTAATTTTTGTTGCGTGCTAGAATATACGCGGCGGTAGAGTTTGTAAATATTCGTCTTAACGTTACACGAGTATTCCGCACACAAACAGAAAAGAGAAGTGAACACCAAGTTTTTTACGTGGAAAACCCAAAAAGGGAAAAAACCACGGGGCCTCGCCCAGTTGTAAAGTTCAACTAGTGTTTTTGTAGATTACAAACGGCTGATTCGTCCCACAAGTTGGGATAATCAGAATACAATTTGTTTCTCCCAGGAAGTTTACAAAATTCTGCGAATTCCTAACTTTCTCCGAATATCCGCAGAGTAACTCCATCACTTCGGCGCAGAAAACATCCGGCGGTGGTATCGACGAGCGGCAGGTAGAGTAGTCCTTTTCCCCCTGCCTCTTCTTCTTCGTGATATATTTATAGCCTTCTGGGTTAGAATGAGGGCTCTATTTAGAGTTAATGTTATGGCAGTGGGACGATGGCAAAGTGTGTGAGTAGTCAGTGGCAGAATTTGCTAAGTGGCTTGAATGCACGCGCCGAATAACCGAATCCTTTGATCATGCGCCGAGTTCTGGAGCCATTGAAACCGTTAATGTGTCAAGAAAATGTTCAAAAGAGAGCACACACAACAGAGATGACAACAAGCGATCTGGGCCGTTGGATCGTCTCATCGAGCCGTCGATCGAGTATCTAAGCTCGTCAAAATCGAAACCGGACCATTAGCTCAATCTGGCTGACCAACAGATGATATGACGGAATCATCGATATCATCTTGAGCTCGGAGTTGCCTTGCAGTTTCGAGACGCTCAGTTTTGACCTATAAGCTCGCGAACGGTGAGTTCAAGCTCACGGCACACAGTTTCCGGCTTAGATTTAGCTCGCCATACGTAACCCGATACTATATAAATTTGCATAGACGTATCAATTTTATATTTTTATATTTAAATAATGAGAGGCACCTGCTCTAGTATCTTATTGACCAATAAGCTTTGAAACGTAAGCAATATAATTGGCCAACCACAATTTATTTATACCTACAATATAAAATAATAAATATATAATATAAAATATATTATTAATATAGAATACTAGATACTATATTATATATTATAGAACCCATATATTAATATATAAGTCGATAAGGAAAATGAATTAGTGCCATCTAACTTAAATTTAAATTATATGGAATATATAACTTAAATACCTATATAAGAAAATTGACAATATACAGATATTAAGATATATTACGAAGCGCTGTCAATAAATGGAATGAAATTATTAGGTGGCGTGATGCGGAGCAAAGAACCGATAACCCACAAGACACTATACCCAGACTAGGTACCGCCGAGCTTTCGTTCCATAGCCTAGGAGGCAGGTGTGGCGGACAGTGCACACCCACACCTATCATAATCCTCATTCTCACAATAAAATATTCAAACCTAACTGAACTCCATTTTACCCAAACCTGGACCCGCACTAATGGCCAAGTTTGGTTCATAATATTTTACCAATTTATTAAATATGATATATGATTGGACTATGAATATCTATCTATATATATATATTTTTCCACTTAATCATTTTTGTTTGCTTTCGTTATATAAGATACTTCTCTAAATCAAGAGTAGTTTAATATTAATTTTGAGTACTTAACCAGTTTAAAAATTATAAAAATTCGAGATAGGTCGATTCCAGATAAAACTCTAAATTCAACCCACTTAACCTATTTTATACCCTGTAATCATGTGTGTACTATTACTCTTCTACGCTAAACCAATTTTGGAAACCTTTCTAAGTGTTGAAAGAGTAATAATGCGCGACCATAAAAGTAGATCCTTGCGATGGCCCCATTGTCATGAGAAAAACAAGTGGTGGAGAAAATGGTCGCTGGGATGTGTATGCACCCACGTGCCATATTAACTCCACTGCATCAAAATAAAGACAAAAGCAGGTGGGATAAGTAGAAGGAAGGCAGAAAGTTTCAATATTAAAAGGTAGTCTTCTATCACATATTTTCTCTTTCACATCTCTGCAAGAAGAAATTTGGACCAACATATACCTATATGTTAAACTACCTATTGATTTTGTATTTTAT